>NC_053155.1:61798586-62098586 GCF_016835505.1 Polypterus senegalus
CATATATATATATATATATATATATATATATATATATATACACACACACATATACATATATATATATATATATATATATATATATATATATATATATACACACATATATACATACACACATATATATATATATATATATATATATATATATATATATATATATGGTTTATTATTTTTATTGAAATTACACTTACTGGGTCATTAGGTTGGTTACTGTTTATGCCCAAAAACGCAATTATAGTCACTGCAACACATTTTTATTAGTATCAACCTATTTTTTATTTTTTTGGGTAAAATTGCTTCCAACTCACATCAGATGTGACTGCATGATTGATCATTCAGGTATAACATCAAACACAGTGTTTTGTTTTTGAGTAATTGCTTGGACATACAGCTATCAATGGTTTAATTTAAAGGATGTACATATAGATCAATTATCCATAGTAACCTTTTTTAAAAGTATAAATGACTACTCCACTGGCATTTCTCAAAATTCAGAATTATGCAAAGAACTTAACAAGTATATATAAAATGATTCATTTATTTTAACACTCAACAGAAGTACAGGTATGGGGCAATGCAAAGTAACAATGAACAAACAAAGCAAGAAAGCTTGTTATCTGTCTAGTGGGGTGGCTAATCACTTGCCCACCTCCAAAGTACCACCAAGCATTTCCTATTTCTTTTCCTCTCTCGGTTTATCACCCTCACTCAAACCAAAAAGGCTTTACTTCTACAGATTCAACTTTAAACATCTCTTGGGGTCACTTCCTCCCAAATCTGGGGTTCACCTGGCTGCCCCTTCACTAGGTCATGGTACATGTGCTATTTCCTAACAGCAAAGCAGGACAATATTGTTCTTGTAATAGTCCTCTCTGAATGTATAAAGCCTGACCATGTTACTCTATGCTGCAATGCTGATTTGTTCTGCCCGTCCATCTCTCTCTCTGGTGAAGGACTCCAGGTGGGACGTTCTCTGCCCTATGCCACTTCAGAAACCACTTGATAGCTGGGCATTCTTTTATAACCTCAACAACTAAATTACAGAAGCACATACTGTGTGAACATCATAATGTACATTATGCCAAATATTGGACTATCTTGATGGAAACACAAAACCACTTAAGTAAAACAAGAATGTGGAGCGTCTCTGAAGACGAAAGAAATCTGCAAATCAAATGCAACTGTATGAGTATAAACTCCTCAAATTAAGTATTGGGCTTTATGTTGGTTTTTAATATAGCACAGGTTAACAAAACTTTGAAGACACTTCCAAAATATTATTTTTACTTTTTTTTTTTCCTTGACATTTATACATTAACAGGTAGTGGACTCTTAACTACTAGGCTAGGATTCACCAGTTTAAAAACTGTACTGGGTCTGTGGAGGGCAAGAAGCAAGCTATTTAGGTCAAAATGTACTGTAATTAGTAATATAAAGAACTTAAAGAAAATCACTTTTACTGTAGGACAAATGGTGTTTTTCTCTTCTAAACTGACAGAACTACCCCAACTCAAAAGTTAGTAGTATACTATGTTTGACTTAATAGTGTGGACAGAACCCAGTGTCTGTTGGGCAGTTAAGACAGATGGAAAATCTATTGCAAAATCACACTGTTGAAATGTATGTACATTTTTGTACATATTAAGATTGTGTTCTGGTTAATGTTGCTTTTCTATGCATTTTTAATTACTGTACTGTAATGTTACATTCTTTTAAGTGAAAGTGCTCATACAAAGGATAAATTGAACTGAATCTGAACTAAGTGAGCACAGAATTCCTTCATATAATGCAGTCACAGCAGTCAATAATGTAAATTTCAAGATCATCGCATAAAAATCAGGCATAGCATCGGTTAAAAACGGTGATGAGAAATCTTATGATAATTCTAGACAAGCACAACAGCAAAGTATGCCAAATTAATTTTTACATTCTACATTTAACATCAAGAACAATACAGCTAAAGGTCACAGAGTTTTAAGTCTATTATGGTACCATCCATGGAACCACCCTGGACAAAGTGCCAGGCCATTTCAGAGCAAGAGCACACATACAGTATTCACTCATGCAGAGCCAATTTACAGTTTGAAATCAACCTTTCCTCCTACTTTGCGCCTTGTGTTAGCTGGAATTGGCTCCAGCGGATCCCCGTGGCCCTGTAATTAGGATATAGCAGGTTGGATAATGGATGGATGGAATCAACCTTTCCCTATAGCAAGGTGTTTCTTTAATATATAAACTCTTCATATGCCCCATTTCTACACTATTGAATATTATTAACTCAAATTAGGCAATACAACCCAAATATATTGTATAAATTACTACACTATACTGTTCTCAAACAGACCAATTTAAAAAAATTAATTAATTAATTAATTAAAAAAAAGCATCATTTGCATGTCTACATTTTAAATCTTAATTTTTTTCCCTGTATTTTTGTGCCTTATGTTTTGAGCTTACTTCTGTCATCTCATTTCAGTTTCCCTCAGACTTTCCTGCTAGAAATGAAAATAGCCAAAGCTGATGTAGGAACAATTACAATTATGTTTGTGAGGGTTCATTGTAGGCATGTGCATTACTGAGTCGGGCATTGTCACTATGTTTCATATGATTAGGTTACAATGTAGCGAATGGGAAGAGGACCACCAACTGCGTGGTCTCCAAGTAATACTAATCCATCATCACTGGATTTTTTCAAGTGGGATATGTGAAACATACTACACAAAATATGTTACTTTAATTATCTTGTGAAAAAATTGATACAACTGTATATTTAAGAATGGTATTAATAAAAGCATCTTTTTACAACATATGTATATATTGAAGATGATTTGATACTGCAGAATAAGAAAGAAAACTTGCTTATGTTGTATGAACATCATAATTATGACACTTTAAATGTCTGTATTCAAGTGTATAGTAGGTGCCACACTTTTAAAGACATTTCATTCAGACACTGCTAAAAATAGACAATTACACCTGTTCGCTGCGGAGTCAAGAAAATGTGTGTAGAATAAACATGATATGACATTTTGCTTTTCTTAGTATTGAATATTCTGGAGTCAAAATTTTAAATGGATTCATTTTGAAGAATTTAGCAAGAATCATGACCACACACACAAAAAAAACACAACTTAGAATATGAATTAAGATCTACAGAAGGAGTTCAAGACATATGTAAATGGTTATCAATATGCATATTTCAAACTAGCAGTGATCTTTGATCCATTCACAACATGTGACTTGGATAGAGCTGGACTGTCTACAAACCTTTAGGAAAGAAAAACTGAATTCACAAAATGGATGAATGGATCTTACACACTGCTAATTTCACTGCAAAGGAAGGTATGCTAAAAAACAAACAAAAAATAAAGTGGCCGATTAAAACATTGTTTTTCTCCCAAGTTTAAAATAATGGGTAAAGATAAAAAATAACATTTTAAATCAATCAACAAAAATTAAATTTGTACATCATTCGTGAAGTAAACAATGTTAATAATGCCAAATGGAGCCAAATAAACTTTTAATCTAAATAATAATGCAAGACATATTATGACAGAACTGTGAGACTATATAGAAAACCAACTCTGTTCTAATGAGTGATAAATTTCTCACTACCACCCCCCCGCCCCAACTGTACCTGCAACTTAATCTTCTCCAGTAAATGTCTTTCTAAAAATATTCCAACATGTGGCTCTACATTTATAAAAAGATAACATAATGTTAGGGATATGTAGGCTCTGCTTGGAACACACCTATAAAACACTATTTAGTATACTCATATGCATAGTTTATTGATCTCCATTATATAGAAGACGTAATAGTGATATATGCAAGAGTTACTTTACTGCTTCCAAGACTGCAATTTATAGGCTACATCTTTTTAGCCTAAGCAATAAAAGCACTGAACATCAGAAAAGATAATATAATTGATGCTGCTAACTGCTAAGCGAACTTAAGTTGGAAATAAGCTTCTCGTCCAGAACATGGGCTGATTAGGATTACATTTTCTTCAATTAAAAACTGTAGGACACATGGAACAAATTCCTCACCAGTGAATCTGAAAGTACCACCTTAAGGATCTTCACATGTGAAATAAATATTATGGAAAGATTAGGTGTATAAAATTGATAAAATGTTTTGATAATAAGAAGCAATTCAGCTCACCATATTTTCTGCAAAACATACCAATAGTTGTAATAAACCCTCCACATACAGAGTACCACGACATTTTGGAACTTCAGCTTAACCATGTCTTCGGACTTTGAAAAGGATCTTGGAAAGCAGGAATGACCAAATGGAGAACATGTAAACTTCACGCTGCTACTAAAATCCATGATGAAATAAATAAGTTATTTATAACACCTCAGATCAAACTTTACTGAATATGTACTTACAAAGTGTGTGCAATATATTCTTAATTTTATATATGCAACCCTTCAACATGAATTGTGTATTTAAAATAACGTTTGTTATCTAGTTTAAATTTATGCACACTTGGGCACTACTTTACAAAAATGGCCCCAGAAGACCTCTGACACACTAAAAAGACAACAAACTTACACAACTTTCAACATTAAAAACACAGGTCCTCCACCATGATCACAAATTTTCTACATTGTTTTAAATTCTGGTCAGTAATATACAACACAACTGTCAACATTTGAAACTATTTGCTTCATATTCTACAGAGTATATTGCAATCTGTCAGAGTACATTTTTCCATTTATCATCAACTGATACATGCCCCTGGATGAATTCTGAATTTTACGAGCATTCAGTTTGCAAGCAATACTATATACTGCACGGAGGCTTTAACACAAAATCCTGTAGTGTATATAAAAAAAAAAAACATAAATCATATGCCATAACCAGATTTCTATAAAAATGAAATTAAGTAAAATCTGCAGACATTTAAGTAAAAATTTAACAAGTTGCAAAAGCACATACTGGATGCCATGATATAAAATTACAGCATGTTATCCTTGCACTTGGTACAAGGTGGAACCAACTTTGGACAGGGCACATGTCCACTTCAAGCCTCACTGATGTGCACCTGGAGCCAATTTAGAGCTGCCAGTCAAATCAAACATTTTTAGCATGTGAATGGTAAACTTCAGAACATTACCACATCTCCACACTACAAAACGTAAACACAGGATATAAACAAAGACCACTGGATTAATGAAGTAAAACTGCTAACTACTTGGCCACAGTGCAGAGTACCATAATATATCAACATGAATCGTAAGTCTCTGCAGTGCTAATTCAATAAAACTATTGCCCACTTTTGATGGAGACAGGTTCTGGCACTCCACTGTCCCAATTTCAAATATACAATTATTGAAAAACAGATGAACATAATTATTAAGTTTAGAAAAAGAACATGTAGCTTTGTTAGACTTACAGGTTACTACGTGAACATAGTAAGCTTTAATTATGGATAAATCAGTAAATGACAGAGACAAAGAAAATACAGGTTGCATTCATTAATATTATGCACTGAAATGCAAAACAAGGATAAGACATTATCACAGAATACAACATAGCCCATAGCTAATTACAATGGAAACATAGTTTTAATGTATGATGATGAAAACATGTTAGAAAGCAAAAAACTTGTTTTGTAGAGTTTCAGCAAGGTAAAGAATTTTAAGGCAATGCATTATAAAAACTGATATAGAAACAGTCAAATGGTAATAACATTATAGTAAATATTATTGGTTAATGCCTACTAGAATCCTTCCTAAAATGTGTTAATACAGTTATTCAGGGTCCTGTTAAATTTCTAGAATTTTCTGTAGTTAACAAAATCACTGCTTAGAGGCCATAAGGCCACAAAAGTCTTCTGACTGCTGCTTCTACACTGTGTACTTCTATTCAAATCATACCCACATCCTCACATTAATTACTTGCGTAAAAAAGTTTTTTTTCTTAAATCTGCAGTTGGAAAAAAAATACAAAAGATATTATTCACTTTTAAAATTGTGGTTATAAAAAGGCATTTCACTGTTGTCCATGCAGTTATTATTGAAGGATACAAAGTATATTGTAATTGAAAAGCCTGTTTGTATCACACAATTACCAATTGGTTTATACAATTAACTAGTCTAGTACTAGTCTAAGACAAATTGAAATCTACTGGAATGTATTTTGTATTGCATATATTGCATTGCATTTGTCATTTCATCAGATGGCATATCAGAACCATTTGCAGTAATAATGTTATTTTAATAAATACATTATATAAATGTTTGTGATGTGCCATTTGTGTGAAATGACAGATGCACTGCACATGTCTGTTATATGCCATTTGGTATGGGATTCATAAAAGCAGTGCAAGGTTATTGATGTACCATCTATTGAAATGACAAATACGATGCATTTTATTACTATGAATGTTTGCCAATGACATAAAATGCAGACAGACACTTGTTCTTTTTTTAAGGTGGATTTTTTCCAAAAGCTAAATTGTTTACTGGGTGAATGCATATCATCCTGACTGAACTACAAACATCAAGGAAAAAGCCCAATTTACCCTTCCAATAAAAAAAAAAAAACATGGTGTCAGTGATTTATATATTGATTGAACCCTGTTTCAGACTCCACCAGCGACTCCCCACTAAACTGTTGCAAGACTAGCTTTATGTCTCTGTTTGGACACTGCAGACCACTACAGATGCATGTCAGATACCATGAAAGAAATGTAATCTTTGTGATATTAATCAAGCCTTTATTCTCTGGTTATATGTCATAAATAAGCCAAATGGAAAATCTGCTACAATGTGAAAAAAGACAAATTTGTAGAAAGTCTAAAGGAGATTAGGTGTGGTCTACTATTTTTATTGACTTTAGTTGTTTGCTTTTAAAAAAAAAAAGGCATTTCTTCTAACTTCATACAACCCAAGGTCATACACAACAAAGACCTTCAGATCTTCCCTTAAGAATACGAAAGGGCTTGTTAAGACAGAAAATGCTATAATTGCAAAAAAATTATAGCAACAAACATTCCCTATTAACACCTAAAGATATCTATAAACATTCATTTTCTTATTTAGTGTTCTATTACATAGCCAGAAATTTCTGCACTAAACTAATTTATGCAATATTAGTACAGTTTAAAAATGAGCTTTCTTTGTGTATTTCAGTGAAGTGTACCAATATCATCCATGGCTGAAATTAAATAATAATAATTAAATAACATTAGTTCACAAGACTGCTTCATATTAGCATCATGGTTTTCCCATATAAACAATACATATGATCTTTTTCACTCTACAATTTGCCTGCATCTTGGTTAGGGTGTTGACAGCTGACCAATTGCATTATACTGTAATAGTTTTTGGAAGCCCTACAGTTGCTGACCTTGCAGCAAAGTACATTACAGGTTCACCACAGAGGTGTAGTGACAAGGAGCAAAAAAAAAAACCAGCAGGATATGTTAGGACAACAGGGGAAATATTCTAAGAGCTCCTGCAAATATACTATATATTTGTAAGACACATTGTGACAATTGCAGCAAAAGAACACATTTCAAAATTTCTAATATTTCTCCTTGTAATTTCATCTCGTTGTGTAAAACATTTCACAAATGTGTTTATGATACTGATAGCAGTAATTATAAAGACGAACCAATCAAAGACACCTTTATATTTTTCAAGCTAATTTTGACAGGATAGGTAGGTGGCTGAAATAGTTCTTACATTGTATAGTGTTCCACTTAACTCTAAATGTGATGCTATTGGGTTAGACTCGGGCATCTAGTTTAAAGATTGCATTACCTATAGAAACCTTGACAGGTTTAAAAAAAAATCTCTAGATGGGATTAAGGGAAAACCTTATGGGGCAAAATAAACATTATGAATGAATAGTCCCTCTACGTTTTGTCAAACTTATATGTTCTTATGGACTGAATAAGAAAGCACACAATTAACAAATGATTGCAAATCTTTTAAAAAATGTTGCTTGGTCCAGTGATTATTAAGTGACAGATGTTTCAGATTCCATTATTTGCATTATTTATCAGATAGTAAAGCAATCAATGAATTTGTTCTGCTAGAATCTTAAACATGTATACACTGGTTAACATCTAATCAGTGTACACCATCATTAATTTCTTTATTAATTCATTCTCATTTTTCCACAACAGGTCAGAGATGAATAAGTGAAAACAAAAATTTTAAAAGTAGCACTAACAAATCTGAATTTCTCATTCAGAACACAATTCCTGTGTTTTTTTTCATAAGCTACTTTATGCCAAGCCACTTACAAAATCGCAAGGGCATACAAACTAAAATTGCTTTCATATTTCTACTGCTGCAACACCTGCTAGTAAAAAGAGTCATTCAAGGTGACATGATGTGCCAGTGCTGGTGAATGAACTGACAGCCTTGCAATTTAAAGTCACAATGTCAATTAACCTATGTGAATTTGTTTAAGCTAAGAGTCTAGCTACCAGTGGTTTTGAGGGCAAACTGCAATAAATACAAAATTAACTTTAAAAAGGATGCTTAAAAATATACACCAAGTGACCAATATATAAAGTTCCCCAACCTACATATGCAATTGACATCTATGCCAGTGACTGCATCACTTGGGCAGGCGGTTCTAATGAAAGCACACAGGAAAGTACATTGTGAGAACAGGCAAGAGTAAATATTCATGTAGGATTCAACACAGTATGGTATTGAATACTGTATAAGAAATGACAAGACAAATACATCAAGGTCATGGTGAGGTTCTCATGTTCAAGGGGGTCACTTGTATATAAAAATGTGCAACCTCATAAACTTCCAGCAAGTGGTGGTCCTGTACGCGGGGGGAGGGGGTGGTGGAAGGGCAGAGTAAGACTGACACATCAGCGGAATAACATATAATACTGTTGGTTAATTGCTGTGTACAGCCAATATGTTAAAAACAGCCTATAAGAATTCACAAGATGAATACAATACACAGATGATACAATACTTGAGGAGTCCATCAAGATCAACTTAAAGTACTCAAACAATTGAAGACTGAAAACATACTACGGATTTAATGAAACTGCTGATTCACACCAAAGAAAGGACCAACATACTGTATGTTCATCCCTTTAAGTCCATAGAATCATCCTGTCCGGTATGTTGGGAATATAAAAACATTGAGTGTATTTCTGTGGCACACACAAAAATGTCTGATGCAATCAGAAAAAACTGCAGTGGCAATTAGATGTACCTGTTCATATGCAGGTGAAAATGTTCTCTTCCCTATACCAAGCAAGCCAAGAAAGTCTTACAAATGTTCTAGGAATGTAATAGTGAATTCACTCTAATGCAGTGGCTTCCAAATGATAACATCGCATTCAATAAAGAATCTCTGTGAAAAGATGGCGGAGATCAACCACTAATATGCTCTAATGTGCTTTTATTTCAATAACTTGGCAAGTCCACAACCACACTATATCTGAGTTTTCTGAGAGCCAATACACAGAAATATCTTTAAAAAATGGTTATTTAGTGGCTAAACTGTCTGCTTTGGGGGAAATCAGAACAATACTACCTTCCTATGAGTTTTTAAACTATACTGCAACAATGACAGGAGGTTACGATTACAATCTGAATTCTTTGTCAAACAAAAGCCCAGCAAGTTAAGAAACACTGCCAACAATGCCATGGAAACCAGGCAGTTAAGATTTGCTGAACTCTCATATACTATAAATGCAGCAGAAACCATTGGCAGAGATATGACAGATTATGCTCCCTACCCAAGTGTATCAAAATAAAAAAATAAATAATAATCTCCAGTATTAAGAATTTCCAATTTTAAAATCAATTACCATCATTAGAAAATATCATCCTGTTGTTTTGGGGGCAGATCCTCAAATTTCAGAGTTGTAATTTTTATTCATTTTAATCACTGTCAGTTTGCTTCCAGCCCTTCAGCACCTCAGACCATATTTCATAATGTCAGTGCATTTTTTCCCACACTGCATGCCAACATACTGCATATTTTTAAAACTTGTTCTGACAATAATTGGATTAATTTTCTAATACCTCAGCATATCAGGAGCTATCATGAAATCGGATGTTAAACATTTCAAGATGAAGCTATGAAATAATATACATTTATATTACAAGTGTGGAGTGTTGTTCTAGCTTACAACTTCACCCATCTATTTTCTACAACTGTCTTCCTACTTCAAACAAATTCCACAATACAAACTTATTAAAGGAAAAAGTTAAACTAAGAGAAATTAATTGAAACAGTAAAAAATACAAATTTTCTTGTGAAACAGGTAACCAAAATTTTAAATTTTAAATATAAACTTTATTTCCATTTTCAGAAAAGGTGTACTGTCAGTCTTTGGGCAAATACTCCTGGGTGTAATTAAAATGAATGATCTTCATTGTTTTCACATTTGCTAGAAAAATACTTTACTACACTGACAGCAAAATGTTTTTTTTTTAAAGCTAATTTTACTTTGACATATTACATTGTTCTTTAGGCTTATATAGAGATGCTTACAACATAATAAAAGAAATGTGACTTAATTCATCCACTCATCCAGTTTAATGATAAAGGGAGCATAGCCCTTTCTAAACAGTACTTGGCACAAGGCTGAAACCAACTATGAATGCAGTGCCAGTATAAAATAATACAACATTCTCAAACCTGCTAAAACCTTTTTAGGGTCATGGGGTTGGGGTTAATGCAGAGTCAATCCTTGAGGAATAAGCAGGAACCTAAACTAGGCAGAGTTCTAGTACAATGTAATGCCATTTCATATTTATGCTGAGATGTTTTCTATGTTATGATCCTGGATTCCAGTACAATTATTGCTCTTTTAAAAAGAGATGAAACTTAAAACTATAAATGTATAATGTTTAGCTTATATGTTATTATCTTAAAAGCTGTCATATTACTGTCACTTAACCTTAAGGTGAAGTGGGATCTACATAAGCTATTAAGCACATTCTTTCTTAAATTAATTATGAGCTTCATGGGACCTAGATTTCGAAGATGACTCCTGGGATAGAATATTCCCATTGTACTGTACCACTGCTTGGTACATTGATAATGGATGAATGGTACTTTATAGGCAGATGAATCAACAGAGAGTGAACTTTATTGAACATATGTTTTTACCATCTGTTCATTCAAACAACTAAATGCTGTGATATATATACCAAATAGTTAAGCTTTTGGGTATACATTATTCCCAATGTAAATGACTGCTCAATCAGTCCCATATTTTTTATGTAAAGACGGTTTTATTTAAAGGAAGATGGGAATGTGCCAGCAGACTGACACTGAGCAAGACTTTTAATGTAAGTGGCTCTAACAGAAGCAAAATGTTATATAACAACATAAATGTATTAAGAAATCAGGCTGGCTAGGGGTTTTCATGCATGCAGAGTGTCACCAAAAAAAAAAAAAAAGACATAAACACATTTTTCACAGAAGAGGTTTATGGAGGCAGTTAGAGGTGTGTAGATTAATAGATGGGCTACATCAGCGTTTCTTATCCTTTAAGTATTTGCGACCCAAGTTTTCATAACAGTTTTAATCGCACCCCTCTAGCATTTTTTTGAAATGTAGATGCATATTTTATTATACCTACTTAACTTTTATCGACATTTATCTAACTCTATACTTATTGTTCTAGTATCAGAATGTAGTTTAAGTTAATTTGTTTTGGTTTCAACAGATGTTTTTTTCATATTTTTGATTCTTGTATTCTTTTTTTCACATCTTTGCGCCCCCCTAAGGGGGTCCGCCCCACAGGTTGTGAACCACTGGGCTACAGTCAAGAGTCTAACTGGTGAGAAAAACAGTGGTGCCAAAAGAGGCATATAAAGGACACATACAGTAACTAACTTATTTTGAAGAGAATATACTATCCAATAGACAAAATAAGTTAAATCGGAAAAAGAAGTACACTAGGGAACGTACAAATACAAAAACAGGAAAACACTCATCTGACAAATTCAGGCGCTGCATATGTGCCGACTGGAAGACCAGGATATTCAAAACTGCATAAGGTCAGTTACACCATAACTGTAAGTAACTTGTTAAAATTTATTGTCATATATACATAGTATAATAAAATACTTACTTGTATTTCTGCAACAGACCAGTGACAGTAGCTCTTTACCATGAAAAGAAAAATAAAAGTTATGTAGTATTTATATTTACATTTACTTATCTGGCCGACGCTTAAATCCAAGGCAACTTGCAACATTTACGCTAAAATTGGTTACTTTTCTACATTCTATATTACATTTCAATATTTTATACATAATCCACAAAGTCTAATGCTTTTTAAATAGTTCATCAAAAATGATATTAGATGGTGATTTTATGTCTTGTGGATGAGAGTATCAATAAAAAGAGCATTTTAGAGTTACAAACATCAAGTGATGTAATAAGATACCTTTTTTTTTTTAAGCACATCAAAGTAAAGTAAGACTACTTTCCGGCTATAAAAAAAAAAACAAAAAACCAAAGTTGAATTTTTGTAGGCATACAGCCAGGTACTTCATTAAGAAAATCTAACACAGAGACGCTAATTACCAATAACGTAATGTGTAGGTTGAACCAAAGTGATTAACTGGAATGGAAAAATATATGCAGAAGGAATACATTTAAACAAGGGACACCCCACGCTAAAAAGGTGGGGCAGCAGTAGATGTGACAGTTAAACTTGCTAACCTTACACCATTGCAAAAGTGAGTGCAGTGACAACATAAGGTCAACATCTTGTATTTTCAATATCTCTCTCAGGCAGAAATCTAGCTCTTCTGCAGAACAACAAATAAGTAGCCTGGGGATACAAACTATCCCTGAATCTACTCCTGGGAGCGGTAATGTGCTAGTCTTCCCCAGACAGAAAAGGAAGGGAGAAAAGCAACTGTGAAGGATGGCTAAGGTCTTTAATACTTCTAAGATGGCATTGTGTACATAAAACCTAGACAAAAAGGAGCTATAAATTAAAACTGTGCATTAGTGCTGGACGTTCTGGGCAATTTGCAGGGTCATTATGTCATGCTCAGTCCTTTGTTTTTGATTTTTTTTTTTTTTTAAACCAATTTCTCCTTGGCCTCTAAAAACTGAGACTTCACTTTGTTATAGAGACAAAGAAGTCTTAATAAATTTTAAATTATATTGAAAATAAATAATGTTATACAACAATTTGATGTTCAGCACCTCCAAATCCGAGACCATGGTCCTCAGCCGGAAATGGGTGGAGTGCCCTCTCATGGTTGTAGGCGAGATCC
This sequence comes from Polypterus senegalus, assembly GCF_016835505.1. NCBI lineage: Eukaryota > Metazoa > Chordata > Cladistia > Polypteriformes > Polypteridae > Polypterus > Polypterus senegalus. Next base: position 61,811,843 of record NC_053155.1, read on the forward strand.
TGCCCCAAGTGGAGGAGTTCAAGTATCTTGGGGTCTTGTTCACAAGTGAGGGAAGAATGGAGTGTGAGATCGACAGGCAGATTGGTGCAGCATCCGCAGTGATGCAGGCTCTGCATCAGTCTGTCGTGGTGAAAAAGGAGCTGAGCCGTAAGACAAAGCTCTCAACTTACCAGTCAATCTACGTTCCTATCCTCACCTATGGTCATGAGCTATGGGTAGTAACCGAAAGAACGAGATCGTGAATACAAGTGGCTGAAATGAGTTTCCTCCACAGGGTGTCTGGGCTTTCCCTTAAAGACAGATTGAGAAGCTCAGTCAACCGTGAGGGGCTCAGACTAGAGCCACTGCTCCTCCGCATCGAGAGGAGTCAGATGAGGTGGCTCGGGCATCTGATCAGGATGGCTCTTGGACACTTCCCTGGTGAGGTGTTCCAGGCACGTCCAACCGGGAGGAGGCCCCGGGGAAGACCCAGGACATACTGGAGGGACTGTGTCTCCCAACTGGTCTGGGAACGCCTTGGGATTCTCCCGGAAGAGCTAGAAGAAGTGGCCGGGGAGAGGGAAGTCTGGGCCTCTCTGCTCAAGCTGCTGCCCACCCGACCCGACCTCTGATAAGCGGAAGAAGATGGATGGATGGATGGATGGATGAACAATTTGATGTTGATTTTCTTACGGGTAATTTCCATTTTGAAAGTCATTTATTAATGGTTGCTATGCCTTTACTAGGTAAGAGCAACCTGAAGTGTAATGACGCATGAAATCCAAAAGGTTGAAGGTATAACATTTAAGCTGTTCACTTCCTGGTTGTCCATGACCGTGGATCTTCCAAAAGACCTTTATTTCTTTACTGTTATTCAATTCCTGCTTATAAATATGACTGCCCTGCATTCTTACTAAAGGTATTTTCACACTTAGTCTGTTTGCTTTGTTCTGAATCAAGGCACATTTCTTTACTTTGTTTCAATTTCCAGTTATTTTGGTTGTGTTTTACACTGGAAAGTTTCAAAAAAACTAAACATTCCCATAAAAATACCATGGGCATGCCATGGTCTTCTTTCATTTTGCAGAAACAAATTTTTTTCCCCCCAGGCAAGAATATTATTGCGGGTATTTGCACACCACTGCATTTTCGACAATTATTAATTAGAAGACTACTTGAAAATTACGTGGTACTATGTTATGTATTGAAGAACAAGTTTCAAATAGCAGAGTGTACAACAGAAGACAAGCTCTGCTGACAGCATACACTGATGTGCTTCAATTGGACAGTGGACCTATCATGTAATTTCATGTCTATGATGTTTATTCTCCAGTAACCACAATATAAATACAACCTCAAAGCCCATCTACCATCTTAACCCTTAAAAATTAATAACTAATACAGTGGAACCTCAAGATACGATCACCTCTGTATGCAAGAAATTGAAGATAAGAGGAAAGTATGAGCGAAAAATTCGGATCTAAATACGAGCATTGACTCGTGTAAAGAGCCACGAGCCAGGCTGTGGGTATGCGTGACGCATTTCCCGATCCGCCTCGACTCGGGGATTCACCCAAGCTGACACTGCCCGCATTTAACGTGAAAATAATTACAGTATTCCACGATGCCTCTCAAGAAGATTGTTGCCTCAAAGAAAAAAAAGGAAGCCATGGCCGTTGAAATTAAGAAAGAAATAATAGATAAACATGAGCGTGGTGTAAGAGTGACGGAACTGGCAAAGACGGCCGTTCGACATCGACGATCTGCACTATTCTGAAGAAGGAAGAAATTAAGAAACTTGATGTGGCCAAAGGATTACAAGCACCGTCCAAAACTCCTAGATGTTGAGAAGTTGTTGTTGGTGTGGATTAACGAGAAGCAGTTAAAAGGCGATTCGGTGTCGGAAGCTATCACTTGCGCTAAGGCTAAGAAGCTGTATTTGGACCTTCTCCGAAAAACACCAGGTACATCGGCTGAAGATGAGGAGGCATTTAAGGCAAGCCGTGGATGGTTTGCAAAATGTAAAAAGAGAACCGGTATTCACAGTGTTGTGTGACATGGGGAGGCTGCCAGCTCTGATACAGCAGCTGCTGCTGCTGATAAATTTGGGCAAGAGTTCCAACAATTTATTACTAGTGAAGGGTTTATTCGCCAGTAAGTGTTTAATTGTGATGAAACAGGTCTTTTTTGGAAGAAAATGCCTAAGAGGACCTACATCACGCAAGAGGAGAAATCTTTGCCTGGCCACAAGCCAATGAAAGATAGGCTTACCCTCTTGTTCTGCGCCAACGCAAGTGGAGACTGTAAAATCAAGCCATTGCTTGTCTACCACTCAGAAAATCCACGAGTTTTCAAGAGGGGGAAGGTGCAGAAAAAACAACTGAATGTGATGTGGAGGGGCAACAGCAATGCCTGGGTACCACGGCAATTTTTCATCGAGTGGGTCAATTACGTTTTTGGCCCCTCAGTGAAGAAATATCTTCACGAAAATAAGTTGCCACTCAAGGTTTTACTCATCCTTGATAATGCTCCTGCACATCCTTCAGGGCTTGAAGACGATTTGCTGGAGGAATTTCAGTTCATCAAAGTCAAGTTTCTTCCTCCCAACACCAATCCACTTCTCCAGCCCATGGACCAGCAATTAATTTCCAACTAAAAAGCTGTACACGAAGGCCTTGTTTCAAAGGTGTTTTGAAGTGACCGAAAATACAAGCCTGACCCTCAGAGAATTTTGGAAGGATCACTTCAACATCTTAAATTGTTTAAACCTTATAGATAAGGCCTGGGAAGAAGTCTCATTGAGGACCCTGAATTCGGCATGGAAAAAACTGTGGCCTCAGAGTGTTCCTGACTTTGGTTTCGATCCTTAACCTGTGGACAAAACAGTGCAGCTAGTCGAAGAAATTGTATCTCTGGGGAAAAATATGGGTCTGGATGTGGATGGTGCTGATCTGGATGAGTTAGTGGAGGAGCAAAGTGAAGAACTTACAACAGATGAACTTAAGGAACTTCACAAGGAGCAGCAGCATGAGGTGGAGCTTTCCTTAGGGGAGGAGGGAGCAGGGGATGAGGCCCTCTCTTCCAGTAAGATTAAAGAAGTGTTGGCAAAGTGGGAAGAAGTAAAAACTTTCTTTGAAGAAAATCACCCTAATAAAGCAGTGTGTGGGCGCACCATGAACTTGTGTAATGACAGTGTAGTCTCGCATTTTAGGGGCATCTTAAAAAGAAGACAGAAGCAAGTGTCATTAGATAAGTTTTTGGTAAAGCAACCTGCAACTAAAAGAAAGTTAAGTGATTCTGACCCAGAACCTGCTTCCAGTGGGGTAAAATTCCAAAGAAGAGAGAGCCTTCCTGAATCAGAGGGGGACTCTCCTTCCCCACAGTAACCCGTTTTATTTACCAGTGTTATTTATTAAAGGGAAACTTTAATTAAAGGTAAACTACAGTATATATTATTTGTCAGTGTTATTTGTTAGGAAAATTGATTTTTATTTCGATATTTTTATGGGTGCGGAACGGATTAACTGGATTTCCATTATTTTCAATGGGGAAGTTTTGTTCTAGATACAAGCTCAGTGCTGGAACGAATTAAACTCGTATCTAGAGGTTCCACTGTATATACATTTAGGAATGGTTCATCCACATTGTGCTTGATTAACATTGACAAAAATCACAATGTTAGTGTGTGCATTGTGACGATGCCCCGCCTGTGCATGTGGTGTAAGATTAAGACTTTTGATTAGTGGTCTCACAGGAAACAGCTGTTCATTTCTTGCATTAGAACAATCTAGACAAGAACAGGCTATTAAGCTCAACAAAGCTCACCAGTCCTATCCACTTAATTCTTCTAAAATATTAAGAAGTCTAGTCTTGAAAGTCCATAAAGTGTTTCTGTCTACTATGCTACTTGGTAGCTTATTCCAAGTGTCTATTGTTCTCTGTGTAAAGAAAAATTTCCCAATGTTTGTGAGAAATTTATCCTTAACAAGTTTCCAACATGGGCTTGATGAGCTTATTTAAAAATAACAGTCTCAATCCACTGTACTAATTCTCTTCATAATTTTAAACACTTCAATTATGTCACCACTAAATCTTCTTTTGCTTAAACTGAAAAGGCTCAGCTCTTAAAATCTTTCTTTGTAATTTATCTCATTTTGAATGAGCCTAGTTGCTCTTCTCTGGACCTTTTCTAGCAGTGCTATGTTCTTTTAATAATCTGGAGACCACAACTGCACACAGTACTCCAAATTAGGCCTCACCTGTGCATTATAAAGCCTGAGCATAACGTCCACGGCCTTGAACTCTACACACCATACCATTTAACCTAACATTTTGTTAGCCTTCTTAATGACTTCTGAACACTGTCTGGAAGTTCATAGCATAAACTCCCCCTTCTCAAAAGGTGTACTCTTGATTTTCAGACCTCCCACTGTGTATTCAAACCTAAAAGCTTTACTTTCTACATATAATACTTTACATTTACTGAATTAAATTTCATCTGCCACAAATCTGCCCAAGCCTGTATGCTGTCCAAGTCCCCCACTGTATGCTGTCCCCAACTGAATGCTTTCCCCCCACCCCACTGTATGCTGTCCCCTGTAATGATTTAATGGATTATAGATTATATGCCAACCCACCTAGCTTGGTATAATCTGCAAACTTAACCAGCTTGTTACTTATACTCCTATTTAAATCTTTTATATATACTAAAAATAGCAGTGACTCTAGCACTGACATGTGTAGAACACCACTCTTAATAGCAAATTCTGGTAAGGTTCCTCACACCATCACTCTCTGCTTCCTGTGTCTGAGTCAATTCTGCACCCATCCACAAACATCACACTGAACTCCTACTTCTTTTAGTTTGATGCCCAATCTCTCATGTGGCACCTTATCAAATGCTTTCTGAAAGTCAAGATAATATCATATGGCCCACCTTGCTTCCTTAAAGTATTCCACTATTTTAGTAAAACATGACCTCCATCTTCTGAACCCATGCTAACTGTTCAGAAAAACTCCTGTACTTGTTATGTGCTGCTCAACCCTATACTTAATTCCTTCTATTAATTTTTTTCTGTGATGCATGTTAAGCTTACTGGCCTATTGTTGCTTGGATCTGCATGGTTACTCTTTCTAAATAACAGGACAATATTTGCCATTTTCCAGTCCTTTGGAATTTCCCGTGTGCAATTACTTCCAAAAATACTGTATATGTCAAGGGTTTATATACAGTATGTACTTGCTGACCTCCATAAGTATTATCTGGTTCTGGAGATTTGCTTGATTTCTGTTTATTTAATCTGAACAGTACTTCTCCCTCTACAATTTCAAAATCAGTTAGTACCTCCTCTCATTTACCACTGGGACATTCCTTGTGAAGACCTCCAAAAAATGCTTATTTAGAGCATCCACTATTTCACTGTCAGTATTTTTTAATTCCCCTTTACTATTTCTGATATACTTCACCACCTCCTTAACTGATCTTTTACCACTAAAATACTGAAAGAATCTCTTTGGGTCATCTTTTGCCTTATCTGCTATATTCCTCTACAACTGTCTTTTAGCTTCCTTAATATCTTTCTTAATGTTTGCCCTCATGCTCTCATACGCCCTATGATTCACACTGGAGTTTTTAGGCTTATACAGCTATTGTTTCCTTTGCAGCCTCTTTTTAAACTCTTTATTGCAACATACTGCTGAGTTTTTTTAAATTTCCACTTAAATCCAAATTTAGGTATGTACCTGTCCTGCATTACATGTAAAACATTTTTAAACCTAATCCACCTTGTCAGTTCTGCTCCTCAGCCTGGCAACTTTTTAAACTTGAATCACAGAACTGACAGATTACCCTTATGTATGTAATTACTTACAACATTGACAATGACAATTGGATCCACCCCTGCTCTGACCAAGAACCTACCCACCTTTCCAGAGAGGTCTCCCACCTGTGCACCTGCAAGGCAACACACCATGAGAGACTCAGTCTCTGAAGGAAACTAGAGCTTCAATTCCCCTAATGATTGAGTCCCCAACTATGACTTCCCCTTTCTTCCTGGGAACTGATTTTGAGGTGGCCCATTGGGACACATCATCCCTGCCTCTGACCACACAATCTTCAAAGACACCATCCAGCTGCGCAAGGACTTGAAAACGGTTTGACACTTCCAATTCTGGGGTTGATCCCCCTAGACAGTGTGCACCTATTACCTCATGCCGTGTGGCCATGATCCACCTACTGTATCTCTACCTGTCTGGTCTGGAATCTCCTACCGTGCCACCTTACTTGTGCACACTATCTCTCAAAAGGACAGCTGAGCCAGGTCCACCAATTCTCTACTACAACGCAGGCCAGCCAATTCCTCCTCCAGTTCAGTTTCCTTGAGCTTGAGATACTGGAACAGCTAGCAACTCCTGCAGAAGTAGCCATCATAGAAGACTGGCTCCTCCGAGCTGTCATCTAAAAAGTCCAGCATCCAATAGGACCTGCACTGCACTGGCCTCATTGTTAAAATCTGAGTTAGGAATACTAAAACTGCCTTAACTTTTTTTCTATTAAAATTAATTTTTTATTAGTTTTACCATTTAATTAAGCCAAACAAATTAGATCATATAACTGCTAGAGCTTTTTTACACCTTCTCGACCCCTGAGGTCCTGTAATCTTAAGGTTAACTCTACTTTTCTGTCTGTTCTCCTACCTTAGTGCTCCTCTTATTCCTTACTTAAAAGCTCTCCACTCGCACCGTTTGTACTCATTCATATAAATGAACCCTTATGCTGTTACCCTCCTTAACTGCTCTGCTCCTTGATCACTAAAAACTGTTCAATCTGAAAGAAAAAAAAAAAACTTGCTTAGTAAATATCTGCTGCCTTCCTGTCTTACGCCCCTATGTGCCTGATCAGGTGGCTTAACGCTGGCCACCTACCTAGACACCGCTGAGCCTTCCCCTTTATTACTTTGAAGACAGGCTGAGCCCTTTTTTAACTAAGGAATCACTGTTTATTTTACTTATCAACTATTTTTTGCTGCAATGCCATTTATTTGCTTATTTACAGTACTTACAGAAGCTGCTAACAGCTACAGCTGCCTTCTGCTCTGCCTCGTTGATGCCAATTCAAATACAAATAACAAAAAAACAGGTACATGTAACAAGTAACTTCTCCAAGCACATCCCCAAATACTCAGCTGCTTTTTTGCTCCTGTGTGGGTTGCAAAAAAAAAACTTATAAAGTGAAAAAATCTTTAATAATCACTGCACAGTTCCTTAGGGAATCAAAGTTTATAGGAGCTAAATGTATTTAGAAATTAAATCTCACAAAACAGAAAACACAAAAACTCTCTTCAACTCCCAGCTGTTTCTCTCTTGATTGCAAAGATGATGTCAGCACATCTCATCCACATGTCCAGCATCAACCTCTATTATGTGTTCAGACTGACCCAATTAAGGCTAAATTTACACAACTTTTTTTTTTTAAGCCAAGGTCAACTGCTACACGAATGCACACACAAAAGGCTCCAAGACTGAACCTGATTAAACAAGTAATTGTGCAAGTTATTTTAGGCAAAGTGTGCTATATTTATTATCTGTGTATATTTTTTTTATGATTTTATTTTTAATACATCAGTGTTAATCAGTAGACACTCAATGTGATACAATGTGGTACTATATCACATTCGGACCTCACGTGAACCACTCAAGAATTCACTTGTTATTTTGGTCCACACCTGTGTGGGACTGGCATGTTCACACATACCTAAACAAATCATATTTTCAGGAAAATCACACGAGAGTTCAAATTACTGGTCCAAAAGAACTACGTATGAAAACACCTTAAGATTTATGACTTATGATTTGGACCTGGTTACATGTTCCATTTTATTTTTGACTAGCAAAATACCCGCGCTTTGCAGCGGAGAAGTAGTGTGTTAAAGAAGTAATGAAAAAGAAAAGGAAACATTTTGAAAATAACGTAACATGATTGTCAATATACAGTAATTGTTTTGTGAGTGTTATGAGTGTTGCTGTCATCAAAGATTTGATTATCATTATTTCTTTCACTCAGGTTCGTATTTGTAGGATGTGTTGTGTTCAAGTTACATTCCGTGTTTGTCAATCGTTGTAAAGATAACAGGTTTCATTCATCGATTCGTTTCTTACTGCATCAATAAACAGCTCGTCTTCCTCTTTATCTGAGACGTGACACACTGCATGCACAGGTTTTTTTTTTACACTGTCTTCCTTTAGCGGACATTGACTTTTTCCACCGTGTGCTTTGTTTCTGCAGTAGCTGCACTTATGAATATGCTTGTATGTATCACACGCTTCATATTTTTTTGCTGCCTTCTCAATTGTGTAATTCGGATTTTGTTGAGCACTCTTTGGAACTGTTGCTTTTTGTCTGTGCACTGCGTCAGTTCACATGAGCCGATCGGTGTACATGCATTGAAGGTTCCCAGCTGTGCTGGTGCCATCTCGTGCGATGTCCACAGCTGTATTTAATGTTAGCTAAGACCCGGCATTTAAAAGTTTCTCTCGCAATTTCGCTGAGTTTGTGCCAAACACCACCCTGACCATCTCATCTTCTTCTGCATAAGCACAGTCCTTCACACGTGAATATTTAGCGGCAGTGTTTCTATTGGATTGCCGCTGAAGGACGGCCTTATACGGGCATCGAGCAGAAGTCTATTATAGTATATGGACGAAAAAATAGCTTCCAGTTATGACCATTACGCGTAGAATTTCGAAATGAAACCTGCCCAACTTTTGTAAGTAAGCTGTAAGTAATGAGCATGCCAAATTTCAGCCTTCTACCTACACAGGAAGTTGGTGATGAGTCAGTGAGTGAGTGAGTGAGGGCTTTGCCTTTTATTAGTATAGATTATCTAACTTTAGTGCTCCATTTCCTAAATATGATTCTTGATACAAGTCCTTAGCACGGTTTGAATTTTTTTACATCAATTCCACAGCTACTTCTACCCTGTGCAATCTTTACACATGAGGGCAGCAATGCATAATCAAAATTGAGAACACAAGAAAAACTGCAAAGTTTTATGTACAATGGACAGCAATCAGTTACTTCTAGTTTGCTACTGAGCAAGCCTGTGTTTAAAACAGAAGCAATATGTGCTCCCTGATAGCATTAACCAGTTTGGGCTTGGAATTCTGTTTAATTACGGTTCACCCCGAGTCAGACTCGGGGGTGATATTTAATGATCTGCTTTACATTTTTAAGCCTGGATAATGCTCAGGGTATTCTGCTGCCATATAGTGGATTAAATAATATCATGCTGCAAAAAATTATGAATATTTCATTGCATTTAGCCACTTTATGGTAACTCATCGATTTTCACGAGTGGTGTGGAGCCCTTGACCAAAACACAATAGCGTGTAAATGAGAGGCTGTAAAGTCAGTTTTAGAACAAACTGAACCATTAGTTGAATCAAACGATAGCGATGACAGCATCAGAGGTTGACAAAGTGAAACTGATTCAGACAACACTGTATGATTTAACTGCTGTCATATTCCTAATGGCATCAGTCATGTAATGCTGCATTGGGACACATTATCTATATGGCAAAAAAGCGAAATGATTTTGGTCAAGTAAAATGACAACAAAGATGTTACCCTCCCAATCACTGTTCACAATGCAGAAACTGTCAAGTGTTCGTGCCAGAAAAATGTGGAAGTTACTAAGCCTTCCGCTGTGGTAGCCTACTTGTATAATCACACGTGTGGATCAGGCACTGACACTCCACCTTATCATATGCAAGCAACAGTAAAAACAGACATATGCAAGGAAAAATGCTTCCGTTACCAAAATTTCAACATTAGCCTGTGAATTTGTGACTGTTTCAAAACATATTACGTGAAGTTATGTGTACATTATGTAAAGCACTTTGAGCTACATTATTTATATGAAAATGTGCTATATAAATAAATGTTGTTGTTGTGGCATTAAATCTGCATCAGTTCAGCAGTGAACACTAGACATACCTTTCCTATTGTGTTTATGTTGATGTTTTGGTATTTATATATTTCTGCTAACTTAACGTTTTTGTATTGTTGAAAAACATTGTGTTTTGGACTCATTTATCTGAGGGTAAACAAACGCTAAGGAGGCTATACACGAAATGTCAAAACACTTATCCCTACAATTTCAAAGCTGTACAACTTGCTTAAAAGTTTGTTGACACAGTTGCAAAATACAACCGAATTGCTCTCATTAAAATAAATCCACTGTTAATAGATTTTTAGTTGCTTTTATATATTTGTTTATTTTTGTGGGATTGGACTGGGCTCATTAGAAAACAAGAAGTAGTCAAGACGGGTCAGAAATAGCTACAGAAACAGGTGGGCATTGGATTGAAAACAGATACACTGAAGCCGTCTCTGCAGGAAACAGTAATTCTTGGGTTCATCCTCTATATTGCCTTGTGGTCCTAAGCTGAACAGGTGCCCTAACCAGATGTTAAGCAACAACTGAATAACTATGACTCTACTGTGCACCTTTCCTTAATTATCTAGGGCAGTAAAGAACACATTCTACCTTTGTTTCATTTGGCTAAAGCATAATTGTCTTTTTTGCATACTCATCTAGATCCGATGTGTAATCTGTAAATATAATACTATATATATATCTCAATTTAGTAAATAAAAACTATCTTGCGGTTTTTCGGCCAGCTCTTTAGTCTAGCACTGCACCATTTTTCTTCCTGGTCTCGGCCTGTAAGCAGGGAACTGGAGTACTGAGAGGCAGGAGAGCAGTAAACCAGAACACTAGTACCCATGGTGGGGCAGTTATGACACATATGGTATTCAGAGTAGATAATTCTCAAATTAGCTTTTTTGAAGTCTCTACCAATCTTGGTCTAATGCAATCTAGATTGTTACCCATTGTCTGAACACTATCCACAAAAAATGCTGGATAGTGAGGAGTTTGGTCTGCATCTAGGCACCATGTTCTAGCTCTCTTCATCCGGTTGTGCCTGGATTGTGTTGGCTATAGATAAATAAAGGGTACTAGCACCATTTAACAAGTTGAATGTTGACATTAAATACACACTCTGAAATTTTAAAGGGTTGGGCTATCAAAAGTAATAACCATGAAAAAGGACTGCAAAAAAAATATTTTCTATGAACAACCAACATAACACAATAAGAATATATCTGCAACCTCATATATTTAAAGTATGTACGGCACCAAAGCATTTACAGTTTACTTATAAGACAATTTAACACTACATGATACTGCCAAGGTAAGCTTTATTCAATACCATTTTAGCAGAGCCTTTTCATTTTTTTTTAATATTCATTTTGTTGTGAATTGTCAATGCATAAGATTCTCTTCCAAAATGTCCATTTTCAAGTACGCATTATAGTAGGTCTCCATAATTAAAAAAAACACAACAGTTTAACATTTGCCAAGAAAGCACTTTAGACTTTCGACATTTGGGGATGTTTCCAAGTTGCTCTCGATAAAATAAACAAACAAATCAAATAACACTTGTTCAAACCATTATCATCTAACAGCCAAGTAATCACTATGTTTTTTCTTTATGCTCCAGGAATAAATCTAGTGATACAGAAGATGCATAAAATAAGATTTGTAATGTGGTTAAACACTTGACCCTTGGTGGGAATTTCCTACAATCAACTCGAAAAATAAATATGACTATATACAGTATAAATACATTTTAAAAAGGGCAGTTTGTAAGTTTCATTAAATCAGAAGGTACCAACCAATGAACAGTTGTAATTTATTTACTACAGGTGCAATTAAAATATAAACACAATGAAGTTGACTTACTAAGTAAAGGTTGACAGTCTGCTTAAATGCCTGTAAATAAATCCTAAGTGAGGTTTGACTACCATGTAAAACAGATGTCTTTAGATAGAAGTACAGATATATCTGAGAACGGACAATGGTCAACTGTAGGGCTGTCTTCTGAACCAACAATATACTCAGGTATAGTATGTCATGTTAAAAATATGCAGTAATCTGGATGTGCTTAACATAAGTTAAAAATTCATTGCTTTTCAAAACCAATAGAAGTTTCACATTAATTGGCCATTAGGAACTTTCAATACTGCTTCATATCAAATGCCTTTTTTCTACCATGCAGATTATGCACATTGGAATTCTGTGTAATGAAGTAAGGGCTTGAAGCTGTGAGTTAAATTAATGAAAATAAGTCCATTTGGATTAAACATGAAAAAGAACAATACAAAAACTGAAAAACAAATTAATTAAGCTACAAATGCAGTGTGCATGTTTTTCATACATTTCACAGAGGCTCAAACTTTGCTTTATATACTGATAATTCAGATAATACAGTAGTCTCAGCACTTCCAAATAATAGCTGAAAAACTGGGCTGACGGATAACCAACAACCATCTCTATCCTAACAGCTATTTAATTTACTGGGTTTAACAACTTCTAAATTCCAATCCACAATTTTCAACAAATTTAGGCATGACTGGCAAAGCATGCCATCAGAGAGTTTCAGCCTACCTCATTTGATGTATAATCTTTCATTATAATTGCAAGCTAAACCCTGTTGGATAGAGGTAGAGTCCTGCATTAGATTTAGATGCACTTGCTGCCTATAGCCTTCTTTGCTGGTAAATTAATACACAGCTGCACAGCACAGCAACACATTAGTTAATGCTGCTCCCTTACAGCTCTAGGAGTACTAGGTTCAAATCCTGCTCCAATCATGGCCTTAGTGGAGCTTCCTAATTTCCTTTGGTTTTCCAAGGTTTTTTGCCCACATCCCAAAGATGTGTGTTAGTAACACATAATCATCTACAGTATGTACACAATTCTGGGATGCAAGAGCCAAAGTAAACTAATATCTGTATGAGTCAGTGTGTGTGAGCACATGACTGTGTTCCACAATGAACTGGCATCCTGCCCAGGGATGGATCCTGCCTTGCATACAATTTAGCCAGGATAGCTGCTGGCTACCCCGATGGACAAATGGGTGGATAAATCTTATGTTTAAATAGGTAACAAATGTTTTAATAAGCAGAAGGGTACAATAAACATCATCTGTACCATTAAAGTCATGTAAAGGGGACACACATTGTATTCTGGGACTACAGAAACAAAGTATTGGCAATAATCCTGTGCTGAATGTGCCAAACAGATTGATTTCACTGGCTGGACTTTGTGTATGCTAGTCATATCACAGTATCAGTCATTGTTTGAAGAATAAAGCCAAAGCTACACAGGAATGGCTTTGAAAGAACAATGTCAATGTTCTCGAGTAGTTAAGTGAGAGTCTAGATCTCAATCCAATTGAAAATAACTGACTGGGCTTGAATAAAGGTTGTTCACTCACAGTCAGAGCTTGAGCAGTTTTGCAAAGAATAATGGGGGAAAACTGCTGTGTTAGGATATGTAAAGCTGATAGAGAGGCCTGTCCACACAGATTCAAGGCTGTCATGGCTGCTAAAGGTGCATAAATAAATACTGACTTGAAGGGGGTCAATACTTAATGTGATTATTTTATGTGTTATATTCGTAATGAATATAGATCACTTTGCAGATTTGTTTTCACTTTGACAATAAAAAGTATTTTTCTGTCGATAAATACTAAAAAAGTCAAATTAAATCCAATGTGATTCAATGTTATACAACAATAAAATGTGAGACTTCCAATAGGGAAAATATTTTATAGGCGCTGTATGCAGGCACACCACAGTGGGCTGAATAACCTACAAAGGCTGTAAATTTTAGTACAAATGATCTTAAATGTATTACACTAAAGTAATTGTATGCAAAATTATACATTTCTATTTTAGCCAGGAAAGCAAATGCACAACAATTTAAGGTATGTGATGCTGGCCTAACACATTTTCTTTAGCTCTACAAATAACATAGAAGCAGCCCAAAAGATTCTAGATTGTGCACATAGAAGAAATTGCTTGAGTTTATACTGTATTTATGGAAATACTTTGGCCAGGAAAAAGATATGGTGGTCAAAGCACACAGCATTTAAGCAGAACACAAGTATTCAGGTTAAAGGGTGTGCCTTACTTTTGGCACATGTGTAGTAGCACCATTGGTCTCTGGTCAAAGTACCACCCATGTTTTGTTTATGGATGACAGCTGTGTTGCAAGATGGGAAATGTTAAGCTAAACAATAATATCTTCTGAAGTTTGCAGAAAAAATGAGAAAATTACAAGATATAGGTAGCATATAAATTATGTAAAGTACTAAATACAATTACAATTCTGGGATTCTCAATGAAACACAAAAATGGCAAGGAAAAAAAAGCCATCTACTCTTGGACCATAAGTACAGCATACTGCTGAGCAAACACTAGAGGAAATGGGGAAAAAAATGTCAAGATACCATATTACACCATGAATCATTCAACAACCCAATTTATAATCTACTATTAAATTCAGGGTCATGGGGAAGCTTTCACATATCCAATCAGCATTAGATGAGAACCAACCCCAAAAACCCACTTGTTATCAGAGCATATTTGTCCACTTTGTCCTTTCTGCACAAATGCCAAAGTGGGTTGTACCAAAATATAGTGATAGATCACAACACATATTTAATGATCTGGTTGCACATTACTTTTCCCTTAGAAAGTTGGTGCTAATAATTACAAAGAGATTCTCAGAATGCTTACTGCCGTTTGATGCTGCAGCATTTCTTTCTTACTAAGACATGTGCAAAGGACGACAATATCTTTTTTTTTTTTTTTAATCTCTAACAATGCATGGTTGATCACCAAATGGTTTGATGATCAGAATAAAATTACGCATATAACATTGTCTTGTCAGTGTCACGTGAAAATGAAGCAAGCATTAATCGTCTTTGACTCAAAGTAGTGCTGCCACATCAAACTTTGCTATTCGAAAATGATTCAACTTTTTAAGGGAAGAAGGGGAGAAAAAGAAAAAGAAAAAAAAAAATAGAAGGTGGTGCAGATGCTATGGATTTTGATAGCTCTAATATTATGGCCACCACTGTGGCCATTATCTTCATAAAGTGTATTTTTACACTTTATGTCCTCCCTGCAATGTGGAGATGCCCCAAATGCCAGCAAGGAATACTGGACAATGTAGTTTTTATTCTCAGCCCTGTTGGATACCTTGGGGCCCGCTAGAGGACGCTGCAGGGAGACACAGAAAATATTTGCCTTAGGCCCAGAAAGAAAAATGAAGAAAAAGAAGGATTTTTATCTGACCCGGAAGTATTCCATGGACAGAGGGTGAAACGCTTCCGGGTCAAGGACTATAAAAAGGACAGTGAAACAACAGAGCATGCAGCTGAGCTGGGAGGAAGGGTGGCCAAGTGTCTGGGAGTTGGATGATTGGTTTATTTGATTATTGAGAGTTATTTGAGTAACACTAGAATTACCAGAGTCTACGAAAAAACTCGTAGATCCGTCCCACCTTAAATCGCTTCTTAAAACCGTTCTCACCTCTCCGCCAGCCTCCTTTGTCCTGTAAATGTGCCGATAAAAACAAACTGCAAGCAGCCGGCTATTCCATCCCCCCACCGACTTAGAACGTGCACGAACTTCTCTGAGCTCATGCCTCGATTATCTGGGAGTGAAGTGGAGTTTTAGAGTGGAAATAATAGATTGTTATTTGGAACACATGCATTTCATGTGTGTTCCGTTTCTACAGTAATCTGTGTAAACACAATGTTAAAACAAATTTTTTCAAATTTTAGCAATAAGTGTTACAAAATGTTGGCATAAACTATAAAATGTGTGATGCCTGAAGGCTAAAGATCAAATAAACACTTTCATAAAAGGTTCAAGAATTTAACAGCTGCTTCTGTGGCTTAGCGGTAAGATTTCGTCACTTAGAGCGCAGCAGACTTGCTGTGCCTCAAGAGATCCGAGTTCGATTTCCCGCTGGGGAGAAAATTTTTTTATTTTTAACCTTCATCGTTCTGCCTGCCTGAACTCCCTGTCTATCTATATAGTAATAACAGTAATTTTATTATTATATAGGAGCTTCCCTGTCTGCCTATCATATAGTGCCTTTCCTTCCTATCTATCTATATATATAAAAAAACAGCTAAGGGGATAGATATCTATTATACAGTGCCTTCCCTGTTTATTCATATATCTAGTGCCTTCTCTGCCTGTCTGTATGATTGCATATAGCGCTGAACTTACTGCTCTGTACTATTCTGTCCTCTGAGTGTCCTGGAGTACAAAAAAAAACACGCGGTCACTAATTACAAATCGCAAAATGAATGAAAGAGACAATATATGTAAAAACATCATCGCACTAATGCAATATTATTTGAAAACGTACAGCGTCAGATCGGGTTTGAATATGCGCCCGATCTGACGGTGTTCATTTTCAAATAATATTTCAGGTAATGCGCGTTGAAACTGCTGCACTGAATAAGCTGACGCCTTCTGTAACAGCGTCAGTGTGTATTCAAACCCGATCTGACGCTGTTCGTTTTCAAATAATATTGCATGTACTGTACTATTTTAGAATAAAAACATACTTTTGATTTCAGTCAGTCTGTAAGAGCCAGTGTAAATGCATGATAATTGTAAAGGTTACCTTTTTTTTTTTTTTAAATTTAGTTCCATTCTCTCAGTCGCGTTCACGATCTCCCCCTCCCCATCTGACACTGCTGTTTTCACATAAAGACGCGCTATAGCTCAAATGTGATTTATTTGGAGACGCGCTACAGCACAAATGTTATTTATTAGGAGACGCTCTATAGCTCGAATGTTATTTATATAGGGAAGAAAGTATAGTGTCAGGTGCTCATTCAGTGTAATGAGAACCTTAGCCCAGAGAGATGTGTACACTGCAACAAGCACACATGTCATAAATGTAGGAAGGGTGTGTTGGAATTGTTAATATTTGAATGTGATTATTTTATATAGCACGGATCGGATATCAGCAGTTCTTAGCATTGCACCACGCAAGCTGTCGTATCAACCGCCTACTGTAACTTGCTTTATTTTTTCTTCTCTTATAGTCTAGAATAAAAGTGCACTTGTTTTGTTATACTTGTACACCAACATATGTTCCTGTGTTTGAGCGACATGGGCATGCTAAAAAAAATAAGACGTGTAATGCCATTAAAAGTGCACGCAGGCACTTCAGATTGCAAGCATTGGTACGAGAATGCAGTCACAACTTCGCTGCAGAGCTATAGCGCATCTTTATGTGAAAACAGCAGTGTCAGATTGGGGTGGGGGTAGGGAAGGATCCTGAACACGACTGAGAGAATGAAAATTGAATAAAAAAAACAAAAAAAAAACAAAGCTAACCTTTACAAGTATCAAATTACACTGGCTGTTACACACTGAAATCAAATGTATGTTTTTATTCTAAAATAGTAAGAAAAAGAGAAGTTTACTTCTCAAAATTGAGTCATGCGGGATCGAACTCGTGACCTTTTGATTACCAGTCAGCTGCTGATACCATTACGCTACCGAGGCAATAGCAGTAAGTGTGTTTCAATGTCGCATGCTAAGGCGGCTTTTTTTCTGCAGTTATATTTTTGAATAAAATCATACTTGTTCTGTTATATTTGTACCTTTTGTGAAAGTGTTTCTTTGATATTTGGACTTCAGGCTTCATACATTATATAGTTTATGCCTACATTTTGTCATTTACTACTACAATATGAAAAACGTTTCTGTTTTAAAAATGCGCTTACACGGATTACTGTAAAAAAACGGAACACACGTGAAATGCGTGTATTCCAAATAATGATCTATTATTGCCACTCTAAAACTCCACTTCACTGCCAGATAATCAATCAAGGTATGAGCTGGGAGAAGTTTGTGCACGTTCCAAGTCGGTGGGGGATGGAATAGCCGGCTACTTGCAGTTTTCTTTATCAGCACATATAGATTACAAAAGACGCTGGCGGAGAGGTGAGAACGGTTTTAAGAAGCGATTTAAGGTGGGATGGATCTACGAGTTTTTTCGTAGGCTCTGGTAATTCTAGTGTTAATGAATATTGTGGAAGAGAGGGTGCTTGGTGCACGTAATTATTATAATAAAAATAATAATTGTGTAATGCGTTTTTTGAACAGGTTTGATGCATGGAAGTGATCACTCGTACTGCGTTCAGTAAGTTCACGTGAGCTGCTCTCGTGTGATGTTGTGATGTCCACGGCTTAATTTAATGTTAAGTAAGACCCGGCACTTAAAAGTTTCTGGCTGCACTCCGGTTGTAATATGACGAAGCTGCGCAAGGTCACTTTTGAGAATGCAAGTATAGTTGTCCAGGAGAAAAGCAATCTTGCCTGAAATCAATGGCATCGTTTTGTAGGGTCTGTCCCTGAGACTTATTACTTGTCATCGCGCAGCAGAGCCTTACTGGAAATTGGAGGCATCTGAATTGAAATGGGAGATCAGAGGGTATAAAGGGTACGCGAGGAATACATTGAGTGTACAGCGTGTGAATTAACTTGTGGATTTTTCTGTATTTGGTGGCAGTGTGACGAAGTTGCTACGGAAGACGGCGTTAGCCGTGGAGCTCAGCTCAGAGCGAAATGAGGTGAATGGGAGGGGAGATGATGACGTGACTCCCCACCGCCTTAACTGTCAATCCCCACAAACACAGTCTCGGAATTTGCATAAGCACAGCCCTTCACCTGCAATTTTAACTTAGTTACAAAGTGTTCAAAACTCTCATTTATATCCTGCGTCCTCTCATTAAACTTGTATCCCGCATTACCCGTGGGCATGACAAACACCAGCAGCAGCCTGTCTATGAACGTAAACTTTAGGTTTACACCGTGCTTTGTTTCCGAAGTAGCAGCACTCATGAATATGGTTGTAAATGTCAGTCGCTCGCTTCTTATTGTTTTCGCTGCCTTCTCAATTATATAATGTATGTTTTCTTCAGCGCTTTTTGGAGCTCTTCCTGGTTTTCTACGTACTGCGTTGATAGTCAGTTCACGTGATTATGTGGGAGGTGTGATGAAACTCCACCCCCCACGGCCATCCAGCTCAACTCCATTACAGTATATGGAGAAAAATAGCTTCCAGTTATGACCATTACGCGTAGAATTTCGAAATGAAATCTGCCCAACTTTTGTAAGTAAGCTGTAAGGAATGAGTCTGCCAAATTTCAGCCTTCTACCTACACGGGAACTTGGAGAATTAGTGATGAGTCAGTGAGTGAGTCAGTCAGTGAGGGCTTTGCCTTTTATTAGTATAGATATATTTATTGTGGTGTATGGCCAGCCGTTTATCCCAGCCAATACCCCCAAGCCACCAGGTGGAGCCCTCCCTGCAGTATGGAGGTTCCCCAAAGACCAGCAGGGCATCATGGACATTGCAGTTTTAATACACAGCCCTGCTGGATGCCATGGGGACCACTAGGAGATGCTACAGGGAGGAACAATGGTTATTTGCCTTACGCCCAGGAAGTACGTCAGAGTCACGTGGACAAAGGGAGCGATATGCTTCCTGGGTGAAGAAAAGAAGGATTTTTATCTGACCCAAAAGTGTTCCAGGTCACATGGACAGAGAGGGTTAAACACTTCCAGGTCAAGGACTATAAAACACCACAGCGTTGAGCTGAGCTGGGTGGAAGGGTGGCAACGCGTCTGGGAGTGGTGGAGAGTATTATTTATTTATTATTGTGATGGTTTATGAGTACAGTATAGTGGACGAGAGGGTGCTTTGTGCACTGTGGCATAAAAATAAAGTCGATTATTGGACTGTTACCTGGTGTCTGGAGTCTTGGACAGGGGTTCAAGGGAGCGATACAACCCTAATCAGTGTATGTGTGTGTGTATATATATATATATATATATATATATAAAGCATGCACAAATGTACATTTAAGTTTGTATATTTGCTTATTTTTATTATGAATATTCAAACCTTATTTTTTGTCTAATTTGACAGCCAAAGTGAACAAATTTCTCAAAGAAGAATTGTGCATCATCAATTCTTCCTATTCAGGCAACATATGTTGTACTCTTTTTTTATATTCAGCTTCAATTTCAAGTGCACTTACTACATCACAACAATTAACTATATTTTACTTATAGTCTATCTTTGTAACACAGTACCAGAAAAAATAAATCTTAAGAATATGTATAAGCTTATGCACAACATATATTGCACATTTATTTGATCCAAAATAACAGATCCAGGAATGGGTAGCCACAAAACATTGTTGACCCTCTATTTGCTTGTCTTGAGAAACATACTGTATACAATGGAGCACAAACATGATGTGCATTTAGCAAACAAAAAGGGACATGTTGTGACAGGAGTGTAATGTAGGACCACACCTAAGCCCCAATGCATCTCTGCCACCAAGACAAAAGCGTCAACTTCTTCAAATGTCTAAGGATATCTTAAGCTCTGCACACACTATTCAACAGCTGCACAGTGCACTTCATCTTCAGTGGTTGCAGTACATCCTGGTACGGGAACTGTTCAGATTAGGATGCTACAGAGAACTACAGAGGACAGAGAAGACAGCTTTCAATATTAGTGGCACACAGCTCCCTATTGTTGCAGAGGGAAGGGAATACATAAAGCCTTACAAAAAACAAACAGTATTATTAAACATCTCAGCCATCCCACACAAACACATTTCTGCCATCTCCATTCCTCCAAATGGCACAGGACTATTAGTACTCACACTATTAGATTCTGAGACAGGTTTTTATCCAGAGGTTACAAGGTTTATCATGCTGCTCCTACAGACAACTATGTGAAAGTTTCTTGCATATATCGTCTGATGTTGCACTTAGTGTATTGTGCTTTACTCTTTGTCTGCTATGGCTTTATAATAATGCAACTAGTCTTTGCATGACAAGAAAGCATCAATTTTGTTCTCAGATCTTTTTATGGGGAGTAATCTATTAAATGAACTCTACATTTAACAGAGTATATTTTATCTGCATTTATACTGTACAACAAAAATGTCTGCACATTTGCAGCAACTTAGCATTAAAGCATTTACAGTACCATTATGTGCTTAGTGATGCACTCTAGGCTGCAACTGGCTCTTTTCCAGAAACAGTTCTTCCAAGGAAAAAAAAAGCAATTCTGATGGATTTGGTGGAGTAGGAACATGTTCCTTATTCACATAATCATGAACTGGGAATGTATAGTTATTTAAGGTTTAGTTATTTAGGGCTATGTTTTCAAAGTATATTAGAATGTCATTCCTCACAGACTAAACATGGTCATTGTTCATTGCCTTTTCAGTGATCTGCTTCTTTGTACCAGAACCTAATACTGTACTGTAAAGCTTCTTTTATGGAAAGGACATTTGTTATGTTCTGCATTTTAGTTCTTATTCTGGTTTATTTTTCCATTCCCATTTTAACTTGTGCGTGTGTGTGTGTATGAGAGAGAAAAGAAAGAATACAAAACCAATTTAAAGACAAGGTGTCAAGCAATTTACTACTTTGTTGTCAAGGAAAAAAAATGCATGAGTTGCACAGTTAAAGCCTTCATTGATACTCTCTCATTGAGAAAAGGATGATGAATATAGTTACAGGTTTCTCCTTTAAAAAATGTATGGATATTTTATGTTTAACTCAAATGTAGTATTTTTCATGTGTTCATGTAGTTTTAACTCTCTCATTTAACACATTTTCCTTATTCACTTTCTGCAACTATCATAAAACCAATATCAATTTTGCCCTTCCCATATATCACAACTCATCCTGCATTCAGACTATTGTTTTTATACTTAACTTTTTGGTGGAATGTTAAAAAAAAGAGATTAACTAGCTGACCTAAAGAAAAACTCCTTTATTCCACATGACTACCATTCTTGATATCTGCAATATTGGTGTCTTTAATGCAACAAACCAAGCCCACAAATTGAGCACTACTATTAAGCATTCATAGCTACAATACACCAGTTGCTTCAAATGAATTTAAAGCAATGTTTAATTTTTCATGCCAAACACAGTAAAGAAGAGGGTTTGTATCTAAACAATTCCCATATACCATTCCCACTATAACATTTCTGCCAACAAATCAAATTTTTTTTTCAGGAACGTTTCCACAATTCTGTTTTGTCCAATCTTATTTGAGACTCCTACTCTCTGCTCTTACGTTGCTCTACCGTTTACAATTTCTAATTATTATTCAAAAAGTAGTTACTAGTAATTAGTTGCTGCACCTCGAAAAAATTAATCACTTTCTTCTAAAATACATAAATAACCTTTCCTAGCATGCATCAAGTGAACACAAAATTCAGGCAAAAAGGCTACTGAGACAATGTAGAGTATTACCTGTAGCTCTCAGGTAAGGCAAACATGAGCCAGAAAATTATTACAGATGTAATGTTTTTAAAAAAAAAAAAAAAAAAAAAATAGGGTGCTGCTAAATTCCTGTGTAAACGTAAGACACACCCACCTTCAGGGCAGGCTGCAGGCTTATAATGCATTTATCCTTATGATAGAGGTGAACACACTTTTATCTGTCAAAACAGTGACTAAAAATGGATGACTGTGTGCTTTAACTGCTCAGTCGTCTCTAAATTATTTTAAGTCCTTTTTCTTGCAAAACATAATAATAGGATTATGGACAAACAAAAAACCACAGGAAGGTAAAGTATAAAATGAATATCAAAAAAGTAAAGACTACAACTGAGACTTTTTTGCAACACTTGTGTCGAACTTTTAATTGGGGACAAGGGCAAACTGTGTGCAACTATCTTTTAAAATAAATTGGCCTTGTGTGTCGACAGCATAGGTTTGATTGGTTAACTTAACCACATTTCACTGCCATATTTCAAAGTTGTTTGTGTATACTGCAAGTCAATCAAAAGCAATCACGATATTTTTACAAGGGTGTCTTCATTCAAATAAATTATAAGTTTAAATACTGTCCGCTCTCTTTAATAAAATATGCGAGTTGCACACATATGCCAAGGTAAGCAGCACATCATAATTAAGTAAATCTGACTTTATCAAAGATCCCACCTACGTCAAGCCATATACAGTGAAAGACTAATTACCACTGGATAGCCCAGTTTCACAGCTTTCCAATGATGTTTAGTTGTCTATGTTTGGTCATTTGTACTAAACATTACAGGTGTGCATAAAAATCAGGAAATATATTGTGTATGTGACAATTAATCTTTATGTACAAGCTTCAATAAAATGTAGGCACATTATTTGATTATTTGATTTGTAAGATCCAAGGATTATACTACAGATACATCTTAAAAAAAAAAAAAAGCAAAGGAAACTTGAGGAAGTGAGGAAGTCCAAGAAAAACATTACACAAAGCTAGTGATATGGAATATGAAGACCTGAAGTCATACTTTAGATTCTATTGAAAATGCCGGTGCTATGCTTAATTTTTGAGTACTGCTTAGTATACTGTAACTTATAAGCATTGAGGCGCAGTTTTACAGTTTGTGGATCATGGGCTCAGTTACCATATCCAGACAATGTCTGCTGCATGTTCTCCATATGCAAGTTTTCTGAGCAGTGTTTCTCCAGTTTCAGCTTCTATCAAATACCCATTGAAAGTTTCACGTTGGAATCCCACCCCAACTTTTGATTAAATGTTACTGGCCGTTCGAACTTTCATATGGAAGTGTTCTGATAAACAAATGTATTTGTATCACACCACACTGCTACTCACAGTTTCACACGTAGACCCCCTTGCCCCCCTCCCTTCCATGATTCAATGTCACTGAATCATAATACGGTGCCACTCAATGTAACTCAAGGTATCCCCTACCCCTTTAAACTTCCCACCCCCTCGAAAGAACATCACTGCTCCAATCCACTGTTTGCCACAAAAATGCCAGTTTTCAGCTTGCATGGCAAAAATATGCTGTTAAGGATAGATTGGACATTGTGTGAATGGTTTCCTGCCACGTAACAAGGATTGCCAGGAAAGACATTGCACCAGGGGCTGCTATAAACTGGAA
Organism: Polypterus senegalus; assembly: GCF_016835505.1. Taxonomy (NCBI): domain Eukaryota; kingdom Metazoa; phylum Chordata; class Cladistia; order Polypteriformes; family Polypteridae; genus Polypterus; species Polypterus senegalus. The sequence continues at coordinate 61,835,720 of NC_053155.1, forward strand.
TGAAAATGTATGTATGCACTTAATTTATTCCAGATGTGAAATGCAAGAAAAATGCAACAAACTAAATCAAAAAATAAACAAACAAAAACACACTAAACGCCTATGAGGCAACTAAGGCACAAGACAGGAGAAGATGTGTGAATTGCAGCACAACAACCACAATCTATTATATAAAATGTAAGGCTTCTCCGTGCCTAGCGGTAAACAAAAATTGTTTCATGGACTGGCATGACAAATAATTTTTAAAGTACTAGGGAGTTTTGCTCGCCAACCCCCATTTTTGTTTTTTTTCTTGGAATTGTTGCTATTTCATTAGTTTCATTTTTATTCAGAACAATATTTGGAATCTTTCAAGTCCCAATATGCTAAATCTTTTAAATGAGGTCAGTGACACATGTGTTTAATGACTTTGTACCATAATTCAGGACCTTGTTGTATCAATGCCATGTTTACTTTCTTTGTTTTGACACGGTCGTTTTTTTCTGCTTTCATATTCTGTATCTTGCTCTGCATGTGTTTGGCCCCCTTGTTTTTTAACCTCTGTATGGCGTTTTACTTTGCTTTCTACTCTTATTTCTGATCTTGCTTTGTCCTGCTTTTTTCCCCCCAATGACACCTGGTCCATGGTGATTATTTTCCCTTTTTCAAGTAATAATTTCCATTTTTTGTGCTACTGTGATCTTTACTTTTTTTTAGAATTAAGGCAGTTCTGAAGGCGAAAGAGGGTCAAACACCGTATTAGTATGGTGTTCCTAATAATCCTTTAGGTGAGTGTATATATTTCTATATCAGCATTGGTCAAACTTGCAAAGACAGATATGCATAGCCAAGATTGCTGAGCATTAGGTTACAGGTTTATTACACTCAAGCCTGTTATTAATGATCAAGGACCAATGACTCTCGGATGAGGTACTCGATTTATTGTGTTCAGGTATGATGTCTGCAACTGACTGCTTGCATTTGCCATTGACTCGTATTCAGCAATGTGTTGACTACTTAAACGGGAATAACGACTCCCTATTGCACAAAAGGAGGCTGTGGTGGAAAACGATGCAATACAGACAACATTTATAATGTGCTATAAGTTATAACGTGTTGCGTATGTTACGCCAGTTCCAAAAATCAAGAAACAGCCAAGATAACTGCTACTTAGACAGCTCTTCTCAGATATAAAAATAAAATTATGGAGATGCAGGTTTCTTTCTGAAATAACACAAAAGCTTTCCTTATTGAGAACTAGGAAGAAAATCAAAAAGCAAGAGTAAACGTTCCTGAGAGCACCGAATTCTGTTTTTCTAAACAATAAGGCCTAATCATAACCACTGCCAGGAAAGCATTCCAAGTAGTCTTTCACCACCATTCACGTGCTACAATACAACAACAGTCAAAACCAGAAAACCGAAAAGTGAGGCTTGAAGAATACTTGTTAACTAATTATATCCATATCTCTGAGAAGTTAGGACGTGGACCTTAGCACCAAAACAAGATCCCAGAGCAACCATTATCTACCCATGTTGGTTTTAAAATGGTGATGCAGCTAAAATTAAAATGGAAAAGAACAAAGAAATAAAATATGAATTTTAGAATTTAGAATTTTAAAAGAATACATAAATGTTCAAAAAAAAAAAAAAAAAAAAACGAAAAACAAAAAAAAAAAAAAAAAATGCACACAATAAAAACTAAAAAAAGAAAAAAAACTTCTGACTGGCTAAAGGTAAAAATAGCCACCACATAACTTTCATAAAAGCAACAACTGATACTATTTTCAATTAGTACAAGACCTGGGGACAACATCCCCTGGGAATAGCTGAAACTGAATCTGGCATGGAATATCATGACAAATTATCAAGTCAACATTGTCTTAAGGGAATGAATGTGCAGTGATTGTGTTAAAACTACATCCTGATGCAAATTAATTATAAATTAGAACCAATTATCAGCCACATTTCAAACCTAATTTTGCATATATTGGTGCCTGTACGTTGGCCCAAAGGCTGAAATACAGACTCCGGCAATGCACTAATTCAACAGCCAAATAAATAATTTACAGCACAATGTGATAAAATAACTGATTACAGATACTGATCAAAAGAGCAAATATTAAGTAATAAAATGATAAATCCCACTAACAAATTGCCTTACATTCATCCAAAGATTCTAGAAATATCTGCTCAAAATTACAAACCGGATTCCAAAAAAGTTGGGACACCACTATACAAATCGTGAATAAAAACTGAATGCAATGATGTGGAGGTGCCAACTTCTAATATTTTATTCAGAATAGAACATAAATCATGGAACAAAAGTTTAAACTGAGAAAATGTATCATTTTAAGGGAAAAATATGTTGATTCAGAATTTCATGGTGTCAACAAATCCCAAAAAAGTTGGGACAAGGCCATTTTCACCACTGTGTGGCATCTCCCCTTCTTACAACACTCAACAGACGCCTGGGGACCGAGGAGACCAGTTTCTCAAGTTTAGAAATAGGAATGCTCTCCCATTCTTGTCTAATACAGGCCTCTAACTGTTCAATCGTCTTGGGCCTTCTTTGTCGCACCTTCCTCTTTATGATGCGCCAAATGTTCTCTATAGGTGAAAGATCTGGACTGCAGACTGGCCATTTCAGTACCCGGATCCTTCTCCTACGCAGCCATGATGTTGTGATTGATGCAGAATGTGGTCTGGCATTATCTTGTTGAAAAATGCAGGGTCTTCCCTGAAAGAGATGACGTCTGGATGGGAGCATATGTTGTTCTAGAACCTGAATATATTTTTCTGCATTGATGGTGCCTTTCCAGACATGCAAGCTGCCCATGCCACACGCACTCATGCAACCCCATACCATCAGAGATGCAGGCTTCTGAACTGAGCGTTGATAACAACTTGGGTTGTCCTTGTCCTCTTTGGTCCGGATGACATGGCGCCCCAGATTTCCAAAAGAACTTGAATCGTGACTCGCCTGACCACAGAACAGTCTTCCATTTTGCCACACTCCATTTTAAATGATCCCTGGCCCAGTGACAACGCCTGAGCTTGTGGATCTTGCTTAGAAATGGCTTCTTCTTTGCACTGTAGAGTTTCAGCTGGCAACGGCGGATGGCACGGTGGATTGTGTTCACTGACAATGGTTTCTGGAAGTATTCCTGAGCCCATTCTGTGATTTCCTTTACAGTAGCATTCCTGTTTGTGGTGCAGTGTCGTTTAAGGGCCCGGAGATCACGGGCATCCAGTATGGTTTTACGACCTTGACCCTTACGCACAGAGATTGTTCCAGATTCTCTGAATCTTCGGATGATGTTATGCACAGTTGATGATGATAGATGCAAAGTCTTTGCAATTTTTCGCTGGGTAACACCTTTCTGATATTGCTCCACTATCTTTCTGCGCAACATTGTGGGAATTGGTGATCCTCTACCCATCTTGGCTTCTGAGAGACACTGCCACTCTGAGAAGCTCTTTTATACCCAATCATGTTGCCAATTGACCTAATTAGTGTTTATTGGTCTTCCAGCTCTTCGTTATGCTCAAATTTACTTTTTCCAGCCTCTTATTGCTACTTGTCCCAACTTTTTGGGATTTGTTGACACCGTGAAATTTTGAATCAACATATTTTTCCTTTAAAATGATACATTTACTCGGATTAAACGTTTGATCTGTCATCTACGTTCTATTACAAATAAAATATTGACATTTGCCATCTCCACATCATTGCATTCAGTTTTTATTCACAATTTGTTTAGTGCCCCAACTTTTTTGGAATCCGGTTTGTATTTTAAAGCTTTTTGAATAGGTAACACAGAGCCACACATGACACTCAATATAAATACAGTATAATGTTTTGGTGGGGGTTGGGGGTATTTTTACGGAGTTGTAGGGGTTAATGACTAAAACCGATGATTTACAAGTGGAAAAATAAAGTCACCTATTGTCCGACTGTGAATGTTCAGCCTCAGCATTCATTCATATGAAGTGTCACTGATTGTATGTGTAATTTTGTAAATCTGATGCACTGTGAAACCTCTTTATTGAGCAACACACACTTTCATTAATGTTCAACCTTTTAAAATAAAAATACATTATAAAATTTAATGGTGTGGAACTGTGTACCTTTTGTGAGCAAATTAACCTTCCAGGAAAATTAATGGTCTGTTTCACCAGCCAACATTATCTCTATATTTACAATGTATAATCTTGTTTTAGCAGTTGCAACCACCTCCAACAATTCTCAGCAAACTAGAATTATGAATAGCACAATAGCACAGCAGACAGATTTTCCTCCTCACAGTTTAATTCCCTTTTGTCAAGAGAATTATGCATGATTCCCCAATGGAATTCTTTTAACAAATTGAAAAATAAGTTAATATTTTGTTGTCATAATGTCAATGGAGAGGCAGCCTGGCTCTGAATTTCTCTAACATTAAGAAAAACAATATTAAAAACAATATTCATCTATGCCTTTGTGAAGAAGGAATGTTCTTACCATGTCTAAAACAGGATTTCCTCTAGCTGCTCCTGTTTCCCTCCAACATCATGAAAAAAGGAAGGTTTGTTTAATTTGCTATTTGCAAATGAGGGTGTGTGTGTGAATGGGCCCTGCAAAGGAGAGTGGGCTCCAGCCCCATGTGACCCTAAACTTATTTAAGCAGGTTTGACAATGCTTACATCATCTGTGGCATAGAATTAGATTTATGAGAGATGCTCATAAAAGTAAATTCTCAGTATAAAAACATATCATAAGGTCAACAGTAACCATCCTTCCTCACACAGTCCTCAAACAACCGAATCAAGAAACACAATCCGAGATATCTGCAGGATCTTAAGGTCAAGATGTTAAGTTCATGCACGACACAGCTTTTGAAAAGCAATATTATATACAGTATTTAGTCACCCTAGTCTTCACTAACCCAATTAATTTAAACTGAAGGAGAGTGCACAGAGGGCAGGAGGGGTGAAACCTATATGATAAGATCTTGATGGCTTTACATTTCAAAGGCATGTACTAAGGTAGAATGGCATTTATAAACTGCTCCAATGTAAGCCAATGCATTACTCTGAGCACAAACTATAACAGACTGGCATCCCACCAAAGTTTCTTTCTGCTATTTGATATTAGAGATTTGGTATCATCATCATGGACCAGTATAAATGAAAAGAAATGTCTTGAGGTTTTGTAGCAAAAGGACATGGAATTGCATACTTGCACAACATAAAGGATATAAACTGTAAGAATTGTGCCTTTTTTTGACCATACATTCTGCAAACATGACACATTAAATTGGACCTCTTTACCTGCATTGATATATAACAAACAGACTTGAGGGTAAACAAAATAAATGACTAAAAAGTAGAATTTAATTACATGTAAAAAACTGACAAATGTGTTGGATAGATGTACACACCCTGTAACAAAAGCAACTGTAAAATAGCTTTGGCACAGTTACAAAATATACTAAAATAACCTTCACTCATTTTCAAGTAAATTTACAATTTTTTTTTAATAAAATCAGCCATTAACATAAGTTTCCTGTGGTGGAAATTTCTGACCATTCTTCTATACATCCGGCGCCGCCGAGAGTGGCAGCCATTCCAGCAGCTCCGTGTATACTGCTGCTGGATTATGTGAATTTCCCCTTGGGACTAATAAAGAATCTATCTATCTATCTATCTATCTAGGAGAGCATTTGTGAGGTTAGGCACGGATGCTGGACAAGAAGGCCTGGCTCGCAGTCTCTGCTCTAATTCATCCCAAAGGTGTTCTATCGGGTTGAGGGAAAGGCTCTGTGCGGGCCAGTCAGAACCTAGCTTTGTGCACCAGAGCACAGTCATGTTGGGACATGGGGCCATCCCCAAACTGTTCCCACAAAGCTGGGAGCATGAAATTGTCCAAAATGGCTTTGCATGCTGAAGCATTAAGAGTTCCTTTCACTGCAACTAAGTGGCCAAGCCCAACACCTGAATAGCAACCCCACTCCACCCAGCTTTACACTTGGCACAATGAAGTCAGGTAAGTACTGTTCCCCTGGCAACCACCAAACCCAGTCTTGTCCATCAGATTGCCAGACAGAAAAGCGTGATTCGTCAATCCAGAGGACACATCTCCACTGCTCTAGTCCAGTGGTGGTGTGCTTTACACCACTGAATCTGACGAATGGTGACGTAAGGCTTAGATGCAGCTTCTTGGCCATGGAAACCCATTCCATGAAGCACTCTACACACTTTATTTTTTGAGCTAATCTGGAGGCCACATGAAATTTGGAGGTCTGTAGCTATTGACTCTGCAGAAAGTTGGCGACTTCTGCACACTGTGTGCCTCAGCAAGCACTGTCCCCGGTCTGTAATTTTACGTGGCCTACCACTTCGTGGTTGAGTTGCTATTGTTCCCAATTGCTTCCACTTTGTTATACTGCCATACTACTAACAGTTGATCATGGAATATTAGTAGCGAGAAAATTTCATGAATGGACTTATTGCACAGGTGGCATCCTTTCAATGTACCACGTTTGAATTCACTGAGCTCCTGAGAGCGATCCATTCTTTCACAAAATGTTTGTAGATGCAGTCTGCATGCTTAGGTGCTTGATTTTATACACCTGTGGCCATGAAATGATTGGAAAACCTGAATTTAATGATTTGGAGGGGTGTCCCAATACTTTTTGCAATATTGTGCATATATACAGTATATATAAAAGGTTTCCCTTTTATAATGCAGGTAACTCATGTGTAAAATTATTCACATACAGTAAATTAGGATAATATGAGAATAATGTACTCTGTATGTAGGAACACCAAGGCAGTGGTCTAAGCTCACAAGACAGCACATTTACATGTTAAGTGTTCCAGCTCAATTAAGGTTGTTATTTATTTATTTCTGCAAAGAACATCGAATCAAGTTACTATTAGTACAAAATCAAAACAAAAAAAAATGCATGTACCCTGTAACATACAAGCAGTATGAAGTTATTACCTTTATAGCATGTTCTTGTTCTATGTCCAACTTATTAACTATATATAGTGAAGAATAAGAAAAACAGGGAAAATAATTTTATTATTTAGCATGCTATTTTGACAATGCACTACCAATGTGATTTTATTTTGTATTTTAAATTAATAATTACTTTTATTCACATTCTTACTTGAATTATAAAAAGCACACCTACCAAGTCCCTTAAATATCACACTGAAACTCTTCTCACTTGCAAGAATAGAAACATTATCTAATTGGTGTATGTATAGAAATGATAACAGGCGATGTTAATGCAATAGCCTACATGATGTCCAGGGGCCTCATGTATAAAACGGTGCGTATGCACAGAAATGTTGCGTAAGAACTTTTCCACGTTCAAATCGCGATGTATAAAACCTACACTTGGCGTAAAGCCATGCACTTTTCCATGGTACCTCATGCCTTGTCGTACGCAAGTTCTCTGCTCGGTTTTGCAGACTGGCGGCACCCAGCGTCAAAGCAGTGCTACTGTTCCTGTGTGGTTACTCTATTTTCCTGACACGGCTTTATAAATACACTGAAACTAACTGCATATTGTTTATTAGTGTAATGCATCTGATTGTAATTGACTTGTAACAATATAATGGTCCAGGGAATAGCTACAGTATTCCAAACACCATAACTGCTTTAGCGTTGTTACTCTCACTGCACCTTCTTCTTTCAGCTTGCCCCGTTAGGAGTTGCCACAGCGGATCATCTTTTTCCCTATTACTCTCACTGCACCACTCGGAGTATTTATATCACTGTATCTAAGTGTGAATCACAGCAGCAGCTGATCGGAAAGAGAATTATCGGTATACAGCTTCAAGGACACGCTGTCTCAGCCACTGCAAAACGCTTTAAAGCCTTTCCTGTACGGACCTCGCGATTCAGAAACAGTTTCATCCCAAGAACTTTAAATGCACTTTTTTTTTCTTTTCTAATTATTTCATGTGTACCCTAAATGAGACTGTTCAATATCATACCCTTGGTTTGCTGTTATTGCTATTACTGCATTAAGACTTGTTATGCTTGTTTTGGACACATCTTTAACACCATCACCTGGGTTTATTATCTGGGGATATCATCTTAATGCACTAAAATTGATGAAGATTATATGTATATGTGTATGTGTATGTATATATATATATATATATGTATGTATATGTGTGTATATATATATATGTATATATATTAAGTGCAAAATTTTTTTTTTTTTTTTTTTCCTTTTAAAGACTATATTGGTAACAGATATCTCTATCTTTTAACCTTAAAGCCACTGCATGGGGGCTTGATGTGCTTTGGACGTGCTCTGTCTCTGGGTATGTCAGAGGACTGGGACTGCATGAAGTGGGTTTTAGCCTCACCTGGGGAGGCAAAAAGGGAGGGTGGGGGTTAAGGGGAAGAGAAAGAGAGCAGGCTTGATCTATATCTAATCTATCATCTCAATCTTTATAATTATAACTATCAACGTAATAATAAGCTGCATGGCAACAACTCTTGGGGAATAGGAAATTAAGACCTAAACTATTTCACTTCCAGTTAAGACTATAATATGACACCAAAAACTCAGAATCAGTGTCTCCATGATGGGACAGTTAACTTCGTAAGCTGGAATGTTAAAGGCCTGAATCACGAATTAAAGAGAAAGAAAGTACTTTCTCACCTAACAGGTCTAAATGCTAAAATAGTATTTTTACAGGAAACCCACTTACTAAGTAAGGATCAGTTCCGCTGCAAAAAGACTGGACTGGCCAAATGTTCCATTCTAGTTTTACAAAGAAAACTAGAGGGGTGGGAATTCTCATACATAGAACAGTACCATTTGTAGCATCAGATGTAGTATTGGATCCTGAAGGGAGATATGTGATGGTCATGGGAGACTTATCTAACTGTAAAATGATTTTGATAAATGTTTATGCACCTAATGTTGATGATAAGGAATTTATACAAAATTTATTTGCATCCATTCCCAATCTGAACACTCATAAACTTATAATGGCTGGGGACTTTAATTGTGTTCTAAATCCACTTTTAGATAAGACTTCCTCCACAGGGGAACGCAACTAACACCGCAAAGATAATTACAAAGTTTATAACTGATCACAACTTATCAGATCCCTGGAGGTTTTAAACCCAAATTCAAGAACATATTCTTTCTACTCACCAGTACATCATTGCTACTCAAGGATTGATTACTTTTTATAGATAATAACTTCTTGCCTAAGATTAAATCTTGTAAATACGATGCTATTGTTATTTCAGACCATGCTCATGATCTTGGAGCTGAAATTACTAAGCCCCATACACTCACCCCAGAGATGGCGCCTCAATCCGCTTCTATTAGCTGACGAGAATTGTACTGAATTTATATCCAAACAAATTGAATTCTTTCTAGAGACAAATACATCCCCTGAGATCTCTGCAGGAATACTCTGGGAAACTCTTAAGGCCTTCTTAAGAGGACAGATTATCTCATATCTTTCCCACAGAAATAAATGCTAAGAAAGTAGCAGAGATAAAAAGTTAAATTACTAAAATAGATGAAGAACATGCCAGACTACCAAGCGAGACTCTACATAAGAGGAGGCAGGCTCTACATTCAGAATTAAACCTCTTGACAACTAAAGAAACCGAACAACTAATTTACAAATCCAGACATCATTATTATGAACATGGAGAGAAAGCTAATAAGCTTTTAGCAACAAATTCACAAGCAAGATGTACAACGCAATCTCGTAATTACTAACATAACGGAGATAAAATCATCGAACACAAAAATATAATGTACACTTTTAGAGACTACTATAAATCCCTATATACTACTGAGTTTAAAGAAGACAATATACAATCTAATGCATTTCTGGATAAATTACAGATACCACAAATTGACGCTATTAGTGTGGAGGAGCTCGATAAACCTCTGTCATTATCAGAATTACTGGATGCTATAAAGTCACTCCAAGGTGGAAAAGCAGCAGGCCCTGATGGCTACCCTGCAGAGTTTTACAAGAAATTCTCCGCTCAGCTAGCTCCCTCCTATTAGCAACATTTACAGAAGCCAGAGATAACCAATCTCTTCCACAAACCTTTCGCCAAGCACTAATCACTGTCTTCCAAAACAAAATAAGGACTTATTACAATGTGCATCATACAGACCAATTTCACTTCTGAATAACGACGTTAAAATACTCTCTAAAATCATAGCTAGAAGGATGGAGAAAGTGCTCCCTCAGTAATATCACAAGACCAAACTGGATTTATTAGGGGCCGACACTTATCTTCAAATCTTCGACGCCTGTTTAATGTAATATACTCACCAACTAAATCAAACACCCCAGAAATATTATTATCATTGGATGCAGAAAAGCATTCGACATGATTGAATGGAAATACCTTTTACTATTTTGGAGAAGTTTGGGTTTGGCCCAACATTTGTGCATGGATTAAATTACTGTATACTAACCCAGAAGCTTCAGTTTGCATCAATAACATTTGCTCAGACTACTTTAAACTAGAACGTGGCACAAGACAAGGATGCCCTTTGTCACCACTGTTGTTTGCAATTGCCATTGAACCACTGGCAATACATTGTCGAAATACTGATCAGATAAAGGGGATTAGCAGAGAAGGACTGGAACAGAAAATCTCATTATATGCAGATGACATGGTACTGTATATATCGGATCCAGAAAATTCTGTGCCTGCAGTCTTAGCAGCACTCACAGAATTTCAAAAGCTCTCTGGTCTCAGAATTAATCTGAATAAAAGTGTACTCTTTCCGTGAATTCAAGCATATAATATTAGATTAGACACCCTTCCTTTTATCATTGCAGAACAGTTTAAATACCTCGTAAACATCACAAGTAAACATAAAGCTCTTTATCAACAAAATTTCGCCTGCATGGAAAAAATTAAACAAGACTTGCATAGATGGTCAACCCTTCATCTCACACTAGCTGGAAGAATTAACACTGTTAAGATGAATATTCTTCCTAAGCTCCTTTTTATTTCAAAACATACCAATATACATTAATAAATCGTTTTTAAGCAATTAGATTCAACAATAACCTCATTTATTTGGAATTCTAAACAGCCACGCATCAAAAGAGCGACCCTACAAAGACAAAAGGCAGAAGGCGGCATGGCTCTACCTAACTTCCAGTTTTATTACTGCAAATATACAGTCGATAAGAACCTGGACACAAATAGAAGAACATACACAGGCATGGACCGCAATAGAAGTAAAATCCTGCAGTACTTCTTTGTATTCCTTGCTTTGTGCTCCAATAAACACACGCTATCGGCAATACACTAATAACCCAATTGTGCTCCACTCACTTAGAATCTGGAACCAATGTAGAAAGCATTTTAAGACGGAGAAGCTTCTTTCTGTGGCACCCTGCAAAAGAACCACCTCTTTCAACCCTCACAAACATATGCAGTTTTTAATATCTGGAAAAATTTGGAATTAACTTGCTTAGAGATCTTTATATAGACAACGCCTTTGCATCCTATGAACAATTACATTCCAAATTTAACATTCCAGCTACAAATTTCTTTCACTATCTTCAAATCAGGAACTTTGTTAAACAGAACCTTCCAGATTTTCCTCATCTTGCACCCTCATCCACGCTGGAAAAATTATTGCTCAATTTCAAGGAGTTAGACTCCATCTCTACAATATATAAAATCCTTTTACAATCCCTTCCTTTCAAAGATCCAAGAGGACACTGGGAAAATGACCTCTCAATTAATATATCAGAAAAGGAGTGGAAAGTAGCAATGCAGAGAATTCACTCAAGCTCCATATGCAAAGCATACAATTATACAACTCAAAATTATATATCGAGCACATCTGTCTCACTAAAACTCTCCAAAATGTTTCCAGGGCATGATCCAACCTGTGAACGCTGCAAAAGCCCCAGCCTCACTAGGTCACATGTTCTGGGCCTGCACCAAATTAACATTATTCTGGACAAAAATTTTAATTACCTCTGAGACAGTCTTGGACTCACAATCCCTCCTAACCCATTAACAGCTGTGTTTGGGGTTCTTCCAGAGGGTCTTAAAGTGGAGAAAGACAAACAAATTGTGATTGCATTCACTACACTGTTGGCACGCAGACTTATTCTGATAAACTGGAAGAACCCAAACTCTCCTCTTTAAGTCAGTGGGAAACTGATGTGTTATATTATTTAAAATTGGAAAAATCAAATACTCAGTTAGAGGATCTGTGCAGACTTTTTCAAAACATGGCAGGATCTAATCAGTAATATTTTGAAATGTTTATAAAGCACAGAGAATTTGTTGATTTAGGTATTTTTAAAAGCCTTAAATTTTACACCGCTTGGCTTGCTCTCTCTCTCAAGGGTGGGGATCGATCTGTTCTTAGCATAATTTTTTTTTTGTAAAACTTGATTGCTATGTATTGATTGTAATAAAATTAATAAAAAAAAAAAAAAAAATAAATGCACTTAATCAATTGCTCCTTGTAGAACTGTTTGTACTTATAAGTACAATCACCCCACTGTAAACTTGCACTATAGTTATAATATCGCACAACCATGAGCCACTTTATAAAGCGCGTATTTATCATTTTAAAGGTGAAATGCAGCAAAATATGTTTATTAAGTTATACAGATAAAAATTTAACTTCATTTAAATAATCTATATTCTTCACTGGGAGTGTCATGAAGGATAGAATAATTAAACATGTACTACGAAGATATTTCAATGTTCCTTAAACGTTTTGAAAAATCGGGGCTAAGCTTACAGATGGCTTAACTTCTGTTACAGAGCTGATTGTGTGGTGATCGATTACTTGGGGGAAGAAAAGCAAGGACTGCAGTGGCGGCTACGCCAATATATATTGAATATAAAACAGAAAGAGAAAAAAACACAGCTAAAAACGCAGCGCCAAATTTCGGCAAAAGTAAAATGCTTGTGTCATGAGCACGCGGCGGCTATGCAGTTTCTGCAACGGACATGGCCATCCCCCGGGCATAAGCTACCTTACTGACATTGGCGGGCTGAAGGAGCCACCGATTCTTCCTCTGCCCAGTGCCACCACAAGCCTAGAGCCGCCCCAGAGTACTGCTGCAATAAATTATTTCATCGAAGTGAAACCCATGTTTAATAACGTGCTTTAACTCCTATCATCATAAAAATTATATCACATATACATCTCAGTATTTTAGTTATTCAGAGAGCTGTAATATCACGAATGTAATGGATTCTGTGTCCAGTTGGAGGAAGAGAGCCGGTTTAAGAAGCAAGTAGTGATTCACACACATAGAGCACATAAATGATTTGTTTTGTATGTAATCTTCCAACAGGCTACTTTAATTACAATGTGATTTGAGAAACTGGTTAATTAAACGATTTTAGGATGAAGTTTATGATGTTCTATTTTAATGAAAAAATAAACTATATGATTAAAGTGGAAATGTCGAGATTGAAGTTGACATTTCGTGCTTTTTCCCCCACTGTGCACCTTTTTTTTCTCTGTACCCTAATAAGCTTTCATATGACACTCAGACAGTGGGCTACAACTCGCCTTTTCACGGCGATTTTGATATGTGACTTCTTTTTTATGTCCGGTACTGTGCGACTTTGTGAACGTGAGCTTTCAAGTTTCTCCAACACGCTATGTCACTCGATCATCTTCCTTTTGTTGATTATACCACGTTTTATTTGAACAATTATTATGTTTTTCCTTTGCCTCCACTTGGTATTCGCTGAAATTCTTATATTTTCCCCCGTGCTTTTCCCATTGTCTTTTCACAGAAGGCTGAGCTTAAGGGCGATTTATATTGATTTGCATATTCAAAGAGGCATAATTCTGGGAGGAGTTGGGGCGTTACATAAAGCACGTGGCGACGCGTTAGTTTTCACGCTGATCGGGATTTATGTAGCGGAAGAATGTGGAAGTTGAGTACGCAGATTCCTGCATCTGGATTTTTCTGTGCATAAGCACATTTCGGCTTTTGTGCTTACGCCATGTTATAGTGCGAGTTCTACGCACAGCGTTATACATGAGGCCCCAGATCCAAGGGGACTATTAAGATATTATAGATGTCACTGTTCAGGACAGTGGAAGGAAAAATGGAGAACTCTGAAAATAACTCCGGCAGACATTGGGAAAATGTCTGTGGAGTTTGCACAATTACCAGTCTCATGTACCTCTGAGGCAAAAATGCTAACTTCTGCAACTCCATGCCAACATGATTACCTACATTTATTAAATTTAGACTTCTTGAAATTTAGATTAATAAGGATTGTTTGCAGCCATTAGGAGAGATGGGGCTGGTATGTATCATTGGTTTTTGATATTGAATTGGTTTCAATTGGAAGTGGTTAGATTATGCTAATTAACTATTTCAGGCAAAGCGATGACTTGCAAACATAGGTTAAAAAATCATGTCTGCTCAAAACCTTCTTTGTATTTTTTTACACTCACCCACTCTCACTATAGAGAGAGAAAGTTGATACGGAAACACATTTTTCCTTAGTACACAACTAAAAACCATGTGTAAGAATTTAAACAAGCATAGTATCACTGGAATTAGTTCACCTAATAATAAAAAAACATTGATAAGCATTTTTTCAGCTGCAGCTTTCACCAAGCCACACCTGTATTATGCTTTATAAACTATTATTGTGATATAACTACCTAAGATTTATGACAGCTATAACAGCTTACATTGCAGGTCTAATTGTAAGCTACTGGCATGTTCGAACTAGCTAGGCTGTTAATAACTACAGCAATCGTGGTACTACTGTATTAAATTATTTTCAACAACAAATTGAAGAACTTGGAAGCATTCCCAAGCAAATGGATTTGATATTTAATTTCTTGTTAACGCTTGGTCTGACAGCATTATGGTAGACTTGATTAAATGGTCATTCACATAAAAAGTAAAATTTCAGAATTTGCATTTACCTTCTTTATCAAATGTGAGTATACTGTAAGTTGATTTATCAAATATTCTGTAAACTTATTTTGCTAATAACTCATAACCACACTAATTGTAGACATTGTCATTATTCAGACAAAATACACAAAGCAACAAACAAATATTTAACTAATAGTAAACTGTTTGCATTAATTATTATAGAAATTACACACATTCTGACTAGGCTTTTCTCTGCTATCTCCTACATACAAATAAGGCTGCCTGGCACCTACACTGGTAAGCAAGTGAGAGATAAATCGATAGTGTCACACAATAAACTTGCACCTTGTCCTGGGTCACTTATTTGTTATTTGATTTTGCTGAGAAAGTTTATAATCCCTCATTCACTTCATACTGGAATAAATAGGATGGGAAAACAAGTTAATGGTACAATAGGTTTTCCACAAAAGCACAATATCAATCAAGTAACTTTTTTTGGACTTTAAGATGTTTAACTACCGTTTTTGAGCACTAGAATAACTGGATATATTGCCATTCTAACCAGTACATTATAGTCAGATACATTAGATACATTTAAGTACCCTCAGCTGACAGGGTTTTCAGTTTAAGAGGATTAGATAAGCACATTATTTTTTTTTTTTAAAGTCTGAAAACTTTAAAACATCCCAATCCTACAGACCTGGATTGTAAAACACACTTGTGTCATCATCGTATGCACAACAGAGAAAGCAGATGCAGGTATTTTTGAAAAGACAACACAAGCAGGTAGAAAAAAATATCTGGCAATGTTCAAAATAACAGAAGAGTAGGTTGACAAATATGTAACATAACCTGAACTGCAGTAATGTGACAGTCTAAATTGCCTTAAGAGATTAGACATAAGAGAAGACGCAATGCATTGTGAATTACTTTTTGATTAAACCTATATCTGCAAATGGATCATTTTTAAAATGTCTGAACTGCATTTTAGATTGCTTGAACTACAGTAACATGCCAACCCTGTTAAGAGGTCACTTCCATAGTGGAAGAATGGCAAAAGAACACGCTGCACAAATATGATAAGCTTATGACTTCTCAGTATGCTAGACTTTAAGGTAACATCACACCCCATGAACATGGCTACAAGAATTTTGGTTGCAGTTGTGGCTGTTCAATCTTCATTCCAGTAGAGTGTCACTTGAATAGCACTATAGAGAGAAAAAAGTGAAATGATCGCTTCCCTGGCTAGCTAATTAGACTTTTAGTTTTCAAATTACAGTTTAGCTAATTTATAGTAACAATTATGGTAAACCATTAATTGCAGCAGTGTAAGCCAATACAAATTGTTTATAAAAAGAAAAATACTGTAATGCCAAAAGAGAATATATTAAATATGAAAACACTAATGCAAGCATACATGTATATTTTTGCATATAGTGCAAGTTACATTTTTCCCTGTTGCTGCTTCAATATTAAGTTGTTTCATGTAATTATATTTTAATTGCATTTTGGGATTAATAAAGTATCTATCTATCTTTAGTTATAATTAGTGTACAGTGCACATGCCTTAACAGTGGAGATGTGCTTTAGTTTACAATTTGCTTAAAAATGATTTCTAGTTGTATGCAATCTAATTAACAGGAAAGACCCAATTATTGCAAGCAAGCAATTATTGCAAGATATGAACCTTTATTACAGTGCATATCTCCCAGTTCAGCTACACCTTCCTGCAAATAGCAACTTTCCTTCTTACTAATTAAAACCAAAACTTAAAAAAATAAATAAAAGTAACAGTTGGGGATGGTCTATGCTGTGATCCAACAGACCATCTTGGATAAAGCAACTAGCAAAACAATCACATGCAAAAAGAGACCAAAGGTTAAATGTTTTCACATACAAATCTGCAAAAGACAGACTCTTGCATGGTACTCTGGTCAAACCTAACATGAAAGGCTGACAAAGAATAACCCTGAGTTGTTTAAGGACCAGATTTACCTATCCAACATTTATAGTTGTGTGCAGTGTCACATATAAATACAGGAAATGATGCATGAATATTTATTTGTATGTTGTATTTGACATTACACACTTGAACTTCTGTCTTCAATTGTACATCCATGCTGTAAAAAGATTTCTTGTTAAGATAGCCTTCTATGTGGCCAGTTATGTAATTCACTTACACTTATTCATTTAGCAAGCACTTTTATCCAGATAATTTTACAATGGGTAAAGTATAGTTAAGTAACTATTTATTAAGGGGAGTATAACTCAAAGTACCATACAGCCAGGTACATAAATAAATTTAAGTATGAAAAGTGACAACTACACTAGTAATCAAAGAGCTATAGCCTAGTAGTAAAAGTCACATTTTTCCATTACAAATCTTGAAACATTATTAAGCAAATGAATGTTTGCAAAAGAGGAGAGTCTTTAGGGGGTGTTTCTTTAACAAAAGGAGAGGGACACTACAGTATGCATAGGAAGAAGCAGGGCAGTTTGTTCCACCAGCAAGTCTATTATCATTAGATGTGTACTGTCCCATTACGTAAGAGACAGAACTAGGAAAGCAAATAAATGGACCAGGAGATGAAGGGGAAAAAAAAAAAGTCTAACATGCATAGGTCTAATCAGAAAGTCAAAAATTCTAGTATATGACCATTTCCTTTTACTGAAATATCTCCTTTTCAGAGAAATACAGTTTGCTCAAAATGTTATGATGGAACTTGCTTTTTCAAATTATGAGCACTCATAACTTAAACATAAAGTGCTTTTCATTTCTTGCATGACAGTGTATCTAAATGGATTACAGCACAGCCATATTTGAGTTTGCAGTTTCTCATTTTTCCCCTATTTGTGTCACTTCTCACATCCCAAAGATGTGTATGTCAGTCTAATTGGCAATTCTAAACTGGCCCGAATGCTCACGTGAATATTGCTGTGTGTGCAAGTGGATCTTGTGATGGATGGCCTAGTTTCATTATTTGTTCCTGAGTTGAGTAAATGTTGCTTGGATAATCCATCCCAGTGTCATGGCAGGCTGAAGGTTAAGTGGATATGAAATGGTTATAATTTCTAGTGTGTTTCTTTTTGTAAACTGTCTAGACTGTAGGATTCTATAGCCAGTTTAAAATCAGTCTACTTATATGATCTGAGCTATGCAAGTTGTTTGACATCACTGCCTATGGAATTGCAATTTTTCCCTCTAAAATACAGGCTACAAAGAGTGCCATGCATACTTGTTATGAATAATGGCATACTACAAAACACTGTAGAAAGTTGTGAAATACTTTGCCTATGACAAACTGTTAATGGCTTGTGTAAAAGTGAAAAACATTGCAGAAGACAGGTGGATAGTGATTCTTGTAGAAAGGCCAACTACCAAGATATTAGAAGACTGCTTAAAAATTTAACAGAAAACACAAAGTCATGAAAAAGAAAAAACAAATGTAATTGTAATAAAATATGCTGAGGGTTTATTTTTCCTTTTTCCAGTTATACCACTGAAACTGACTGGCACCTCATCCAGGGCTGATATGTGCTTTTGCTGTTGGGAAAGGCTGCGGATACTTCTAGCCTAAAATATATTGAGGAAACTCAAAAATTAATCGGTAAATACCTAATTATATATACAATTTCCAAAACTGAATAATGACAGAAAAATATACTCAGTATGCAATAACAACATCTAAGTAGCTAGTATATGAATGTATCATGAACAAAAGTTGTATAAATGCACAATTCCATGGAAATTAGTACTACAGTAAGCATTCAGAGTATGAAGTAATTCTTTTTGAAAAGAGTCCTACATATTAAACTTTTAAAATCTCATAATCATAAGACCTGTAACAATTATTCAATGAATTAGAACTGCACTTTTAGAGTAATGTAAGCATGAACAAGTGACTTGAGGCACCTGGACAAGAACAGCAAGAATAGTACAAGGTCCAATATAGAGCAGCACTTGTGCTTTATTCCAGCTCTCTCTCTGTCCCCAAAACATAACAACCCCTTTATCTTTTTCCCCACCCAGATTTTTTTTTTTTTTTTAAATAAATCAAAGGGGGCATGTGTAATAAGTCACAGACACTGCAGCAATTAACAGTCTTACAGTAACAACTACTTAATTCTTCTATCCCAAATGGTTGAATCTTTTTCCAATTAAAATTTCCATACTGCTATTATTCAAAAACTGAACATAATGGAGGAAAAGTGCGACTTTTTTAGAGGACAGAAATCACACATCTCTTCTAGAACGTCTCCCATTTAGAACGCACTAGAGGCCATACAAAACTGTGACACAAAGCAACTACTTGCTAACAAGTTATGCTTTTGTTACAAATACACACTGGAAAAAAAGGAAAGACTTGAACATGTATAATAAGCAGTGTCCATAACTCTAATTGGAAAAGATTAATGTTTGTAGATTGAGCACTATAGGTGCTGGTCATAAAATTAGAATATCATGACAAAGTTGATTTATTTCAGTAATTCCATTCAAAAACTGAAACGTGTATATTAGATTCATTCATTACACACAGACTGATGTATTTCAAATGTTTATTTCTTTTAATTTTATGATTATAACTGACAACTAATGAAAGTCCCAAATTCAGTATCTCGGAAAATTAGAACATTGTGCAAAGGTTCAATATTGAAGACACCTGGTGCCACACTCTAATCAGCTAATTAACTCAAAACACCTGCAAAAGCCTTTAAATGGTCTTTCAGTCTAGTTCTGTAGGCTACACAATCATGGGGAAGACTGCTGACTTGACAGTTGGCCAAAAGACGACCACTGACACCTTGCACAAGGAGGGCAAGACACAAAAGGTCATTGCTAAAGAGGCTGGCTGTTCACAGTGCTCTGTGTCCAAGCACATTAATAGAGAGGCGAAGGGAAGGACAAGATGTGGTAGAAAAAAAGTGTACAAGCAATAGGGATAACTGCACCCTGGAGAGGATTGTGAAACAAAACCCATTCAAAACTGTGGGGAAGATTCACAAAGTGTCTCTTGAACAAGAGACAGCGTCAGAAGCATCTCGCCTGGGCTAAAGACAAAATTGCTGCTGAGTGGTCCAAAGTTATGTTCTCTGATGAAAGTAAATTTTGCATTTCCTTTTGAAATCAAGGTCCCAGAGTCTGAAGGAAGAGAGGAGAGGCACAGAATCCACGTTGCTTGAGGTCCAGTGTAATGTTTCCACAGTCCGTGATGGTTTGGGGTGCCATGTCATTTGCTGGTGTTGGACCTCAGAAAACACAATGGACCAAGGTCAACGCAGTCGTCTACCAGGAAGTTTTAGAGCACTTCATGCTTCCTGCTGCCGACGAACTTTATGGAGATGCAGATTTCATTTTCCAACAGGACCTGGCACCTGCACACAGAGCCAAAGCTACCTGTACCTGGTTTAAGGACCATGGTATCCCTGCTCTTGATTGGCCAACTCGCTTCACCTTAACTCCATAGAAAATCTATGGGGTATTGTGAAGAGGAAGATGCAATACGCCAGACCCAACAATTCAGAAGAGCTGAAGGTCACTATCAGACCAACATGGGCTCTCATAACACCCGAGGAGTGCCACAGACTGATCGACTCCATGCCACGCCGCATTGCTGCAGTAATCCAGGCCAAAGGAGACCCAACTAAATATTGAGTGCTGTACATGCTTATACTTTTCATGTTCAAACCTTTCAGCTGGCCAACATTTCTAAAAATCCTTTTTTTGCATTGGTCTTAATTGATATTCTAATTCTCCAAGATACTGAGTTTGGGACTTTCATTAGTTGTCAGTTATAATAATCAAAATTAAAAGAAATAAACATTTGAAATACATCAGTCTGTGTGTAATAAATGAATCTAATATACAAGTTTCACTGTTTGTATGGAATTACTGAAATAAATCAACTTTATCATGATATTCTAATTTTATGACTAACACCTGTATAGCCTTTTCACTGACCTAGGTAATTGTATTTGCTTTTAATTAAGAGCTACACAACACTGTGATGCAAAGAAAACTGAGAGTAAAAAAAAAAAAAAACAGTTCATGCATTGTCATTCATACAATCCTTACTTGTTTACAGGAAAATCTTCTGTTTGATTAACAAAGGCCATTCATAATGACAAATACAATAGTTGAGTACTCTCCAAACTCCACTCTCCAAAACACTTTGAAAACAATGGAAACACACCATGCGCTACAAAACAGCTTGTCAAGGATTTCACATCACTGGAGCTTAAAGGAAAAAATTATATATATAATATTTAAAGGGTGGCACGGTGGCGCAGTGGTAGTGCTGCTGCCTCGCAGTTAGGAGACCCGGGTTCGCTTCCCGGGTCCTCCCTGCGTGGAGTTTGCAGGTTCTCCCCGTGTCTGTGTGGGTTTCCTCCCACAGTCCAAAGACATGCCGGTTAGGTGGATTGGTGATTCTAAATTGGCCCTAGTGTGTGCTGTCGGTGTGTTTGTGTGTGTCCTGGCACCCTGCCCAGGATTGGTTCCCTGCCTTGTGACCTGTGTGTTGGCTGGGATTGGCTCCAGCAGACCCCCCGTGACCCTGTGTTCGGATTCAGAGGGTTGGAAAATGGATTGATGGATAATATTTAAAGATTTCACTATACTATTTATTATCACCAATAAAAGAATAAGATAATACAAACTACATTATTATATGTCTTTTGATTGTGTAATGGAATTACTGAATGTAAAAAAAAAAAGTTTCTATTACTCTAAACATTTCAAGAAAGTACAGTGGCTCAGTCTCCAGCACTTTTGTCTCACAGAGGCACAATGCACTATTTGAATCCTGCCCCTGTTACTATCCACATGGAGTTTGCAGTCTCTCTCCATGTACGATGGTGGTACCATAATTTTCCAGCACAAACCCCAAAAACGTGTGATAAATTATTTAGTGTCTAAAATCTGTTACATTCATTGTTGGTTCCTGTTTTGCCCATAATAGGTGCCCATAATAGGCTCCACCACCCGCAGGTCTGAGCTGGATTAAACTGTTTTAACATATACAGGTAAGTCTTGACTTATGATAAAGATTCATATTGCAAATATCTCATTTTATTTAATCTAAATATTATTTTTAAAGGGAGGCACAGTGGCGCAGAGGTAGCGCTGCCACCTTGCAGTTAGGAAACCCGGGTTCGGTTCCCGGGTCCTCCCTACGTGGAGTCTGCATGTTCTCCCCCTGTCTGCATGGGTTTCCTCTGAGTGCTCCGCTTTCCTCCCACAGTCCAAAGACCTGCAGGTTGGTTGCATTGGTGATTCTAAATTGTCTCTAGTATGTGTGTGGGTGTGTGCGCCTTGCAGTGGGCTGGTGCCCTACCCAGTGTTTTTCCTGCCTTGCGCCCTGTGTTGGCTGGGATTAGGTCCAGCAGACCCCCGTGACCCTGTAGTTAGGATATAGCAGGTTGGATAAAGGATGGATTATTTTTAAAAATAGCACTTCCCACCTTAGAGTAGTTGCAAAGTCACCATTTTTATTCTTCATAAGAAGGTTGTATCACAGGATAGCAAAGGGCCCTGTATGCCTTTACCTCTTAGTCTAAACTAATAGTCCGTTAAAAACGAAAACCTCTCAGTTCAATGTGAATATTCCACCTTAGATAAACTAACAGCCATGTTATCACCCAATTATAAGCTCAAGTTACTTTGCATTTCTAAATTCTAATTACTTGTAAATGTTACTTCGCCTGAACATATGCCAGTTTGCACAACGGCAATTAAAATGATTAAAATGATTTCAATGCTGAGGGATGTTTCCATGTTCCATCTGCATAACCAGTAGTAATTATGTACATACAGTACATTGCCAGTACATTTTTATACAGTTTATTTGGTGACAAGCATTAAAATGCACAGAAAAATTAATTTAAAAAAAATAAGCAAAAAGCTATTTATATAGGCCTTTAGAAAATGAGGGATTTAAAACCGGACTGTTACAAGGCGTCCAGCCGTTCAAGGTCAAGGGGTAATTTCCTGTCCTCTCAGATGATGGCATGCAATTGCGAAAAGAAAAACAAAAACAACAACATGGTGAGGAGCATACTTATGTTTAGATACATACAATATCTAAATAGAATAAATGATCTTTATGGTCCAAGCTATAGCAAAATATTTTTCAAAACCATTATGGAGATCTTTATGTATTGTACTAGCAAAATACCCACACTTCGCAGCGGAGAAGTAGTATGTTAAAGAAGTTATGAAAAAGAAAAGGAAACATTTTAAAAATAATGTAACATGATTGTCAATGTAATTGTCGTAGGCTTATTTTAGTATTAAGAGTGAATTTGATGATTGTAAAGAGTTTAATTTATTATTGTAAATGTTGTGTATGGGAAATGCATATTTTTAGGATGTAAGGATCTCTTTGTAAACGACGTTTGCAGTTCTGCCCTCGGGCTGTAAAATGACCAAGATGTCTGCTGAGCTTACTCTTGAGCATGCAAGTCTCATCTGAGCCAGTTCCAGTAAAGGAAGTTGCCTCAATGAGGTTCTTGTGGAGAGATCTGATCTGAAGTCTGGTGCCGTTACAAAGTTTTGGTGGTTCTAAGTTTTGTAGTAACATAATTGGTGCACAAACCTTAAAAAGTAAAATATGCAGAGGCATAGCCGGAGGATTAAGAGTGTGAAGAAACTCTACCGGATAGAGCACCGCATCCTTTAGTTCTACAACAGAGTCTACAGACTTATATGTTTTTGTTTTGGAAGTTAGTTGTTGAAGTAAAATGGTGTTTATATGTGAAGTCATGTAAATTTTTGGCGTTAGAATCGCTCTCTCCCTGAACCATGAGATGTCCTATTCATGCAGATTTCGTAGGCTGGGGTAAACATTTTCAATAACGGTTTGTAAGGTATTCACCAGGAGACGTTGATTTTACAGTTCTATTCAATTAAATTGTCATCACCTTTTTTGATGAGGAGAGGAGCAAACTCTCCAGCTTTTTTGTCGCAGTTCAAGTAAACCCTCATGTTTATTCTTAAGGTAAGAACGTTGGTCCTAGGCCATAGGTATGAAGACTTCAGACATGCTTTAACTTCATCGGCGAGTGTTCCTCTTGGGACAAAAGAAGACGCTATTTTCGAAAGTTCAGTTCATTACGGGGCGTGGCACGAAATGAAACATACTTAACGTTTGTAAGTACAGTGTAAAGAATGAGGATGGGAAATTTGGGCTTCCTGCGTATATTGGTCGCAGAAATAGTGAGGAAGGGTTTCCCCAATCTGTATATACAGTTTAGGGGGTACACCCATTTCCCCTTGGTGTTGCAATAGGATATGAAACATACCTAACTTTTGTAATTACACTGCAAGGAATAAGCATGCAAAATTTCAGCTTCCCATCTATATGGAAAGTGGGAGAATTAGTGATGAGTCAGTGAGAACTTTGACTTTTATATGTATAGACTAGCAAAATACCCACGCTTCGCAGTGGAGAAGTAGTGTGTTAAAGAAGTAATGAAAAAGAAAAGGAAACATTTTAAAAATAACGTAACATGATTGACAATGTAATTGTTTTGTCACTGTTATGAGTGTTGCTGTCATATTTTATATATATATATATATATATATATATATATATATATATATATATATATATATATATATATATATATACACGGTGTGAGGTAAGGGGAGCTGACTGTAAAAAGGCAAGGAGGCGCGTATTTTGAACGAAAAGGGAGAAGACAGCGAAGGAGCGAAAAATGAGAAGGAAAACTGTTTAAATAAAGAACTAGGGAGGTGAACGGAAAGAAGCAGCCAACGGTAAAGCAAGGAAGACTTCGTAATAAGGACGGTTCGGTGCACGTAGAAGGTGTAACAATAAGATTGTTAAGCCTTATGATAATGTTCCCGCATGGAGGATTTAGAGAGACGTACTGTGAGAAGTATAATCTGAACCTCTGTACAGTTTCGTTTATTTTCGGGTTGTAATGTTCGCTGAGGGAGGGTTTCCGCACTAGCTGCACTTATGAATATGCTAAGCACAGTCCTTCACCCGCGAATATTTACCTTATATGGTCAGGCACTCAATTACGTGGGAGGCGTGATGACGCGAGACGCAACTCCGCCTCACACGGCGATCGAGCTGCAGGCTATGGCCGTATACAGTATATGGACGAAAGTAGGTTCCAGTTATGACCGTTACGCGTAGAATTTCTAAATGAAACCTGCATAACTTTTGTAAGTAAGCTGTAAGGAATAAGCCTGCCAAATTTCAGCCTTCCACCTACACGAGAAGTTGGAGAATTAAGTGAGTCAGTCAGTCAGTCACTCAGTCAGTGAGGGCTCTGCCTTTTATTAGTATAGATTAGCCCCGTTCAGATTTTCTGAACTTCTGCTTAACTTTTTCATTAATTATGAGTTCTTCCAGCTACTAAGAGACCCTGAGAGAACAAATGTCACCAAAATTGTATACTTCTTTCATGTACAAAACAAACAAACATTCTCTCTCTCCCCCCCCTACCCCGCCATATATTACCTACTTAGCCAATGTTTTATCTACACTTCAAAAGAATACTGTTTAGAATTGTAACGGAACAAAATAGCAAAATTGATAGTGTATGGAGAGGACAGCATTTCATCTCAATCTGGGAAGGCATATGCATTTAAACAAATCACCAACACACATTTGTACCTTTACTGAAGATAAAAGTTCCCCCCTAGGATAAGTGTGGACCTCAGACAAGGTACTAGCTCTGTGATATTTGCCCATTCACCCCACATCAGCACATGTTTTAACTCTAATAATGTACAGGTTAAGGTCGGGAATGATTCTAGTTTGCTCCAGTAGTAGCAACTGTGCATGTATGGGTTTGGGCCCTATGATGGGATGTCAACCCACGGACAGCTGGCTCTTGCCTTTTACCCAATGCTCTGGAACCCCGGAACCTGGATTAAAGTAGCTTCATATGAATGACACCAAGTGGGAATTTGATACCATCTTTGAGAGAATTCTTATCTGAATTGTTGCATTGACTTCATACCTGTCTTTTGGAACTCAACAAGACGGCCATGTTAATGGGAAAATTCTTTAAAACAATATTTTTTATTTGAAAAGCACCTTTCCCAAGCTCAAAGTGCCTTACGAATATTCAAAAACCAAAACAGGACTAGAAACACAGCATTCCTGCTGGGCCAGATTGTATCATATTATAGGTCTGGAAAGAACCAGGACAGACATTTGCCTAAATGTAGGTTACAACACTTAGCTGGTTCACCACATGTGAAATTTCTAAACCAAACCAAAGCCTCATGAACATGTAGCTCAAAGTAGGGGGCGATTTAAATAGCAAAAAGTAACAGCACTCTTGTTAATATTGTCTGACCAAGAAAAAGCCAGTGGTTATGAAGGGAAGAGTCCATCTGTGGCCAAGGAATCTCTCAAATAAAGTTCCCGGTTAAAAATATAAACATGTCATGTATGCAGAGAACACATTACACGTGTTAAGAACAAGAAAGGGGAAAAAACACTCTGATAGACCAGATTACTCAATCTGATAGACCAGATTTCAGCATTTCAAGACATCCCTGCGACTATTGGTTAAAGTGAACAATCCATTGCCACTGGCTGTATGTGATCTCTGTCATTCACTGTTACAGCAACACAACATAAATAAATGTCCAGTCAAATCAATACAACTGAATTAAACATTAAGACATACATTTTGAAACACTTTCAGATTAATTAAGGTTACATTAACAAATTCAGTTAATTTTGTCAGCCACTAAGATTTAGCTTTGCTTGCATTTTGGTTGTACCCAGAATATTTAAGTTGACTGAAATGTACATTACATTGCAGGTTTTCAGAAAGACCACCTGGGGGGAAAAACCTTTTCAGCATAGAATTTTGCTGCTGTCTACTACCAACATTTTATCAAGTTGTTTCCAAATATTATCATACTGAGAAACTGATGCCACAAGACTATAAACATATGATTTTGCTTCTTGTCCTAGGTTTACTTTATAAGTATTGAACAACTAAGATTACACAGAACAGCTACACTCTGCTCGTCAATAAATGACTTTAGTGTAATAAGTCCCAACCATAGTCTGACGTCATTTCTCTTCCATCTACTGTAGATGTACCAAAAAGACAATTACTACACAAGATGTTGGGCTGTTGTGCGGCTCACTACAGGCACACAGTAGCCTACCAGAGCCTGACTTTTGTAAACCTGGCAATGAACTGAAAAGATACAGAACATTACATCACTATTGAAAAAGATGGCTTGACATTGTGGTTGTTAAAAATGATACAGCTCATGATGCTCACTAACTCCTCACATTCATCACAATGATTTTATCTAAAAATGCTGCATTGCAAAATAAACTATCTACTAAAGAAGAAGGTCTCTTAAAATGAATGAATTCAGAGACACTTTTTGTGCACTGCATCAATATTCAAATAACCAAATGCTCATCAGTGAAAAAAATAAAAATAAAAAAACAACTTGTTTAGAAAAGGAGGTATTTCAAGGTAGTAGAGGCCACTGTCACATTTAATAGCAACCCTGCCAGCGCCTAACCTTGGAAAACTGAGAAAGAATTTTTAATGGAGCTGAAATGTCAAACAGTCATCACATGTTCAAATAGATGAGCTCTATTTTGGGTTCCACTCCAATGATATTAAACATTTCTACTCCTACAAGCAACTTTCTTACAGTCCTGCCGTAGTCTTTTTGCCTCACAAGTTAGCAACATGTATGTCCTAAATCCCTAAATCCTCCTATAGTAAATAAAGTCTGCATCAATAAAAAGTATGCTGCTTTGTACAAAATGCTGTCTTATATAGACAGATACGCACTGGGTGACTTTCATATTCAATTGATGTTTCTTCCACCATGACAATTAATTCAGTTAGTTAAAGGAATCATTAAATAACTCCAGATCACGGACAACCAAAACAGATTTCTAGTTCATGGCTTGACAGACAACAGAAATAAGAAAATAACCCCCCTTATGGGGCAGGGTGATTAGTGTTATTCTCATAGCAATCTTTTTTTCTCTTCTTACTTTTTCTTTCACCTTTCTTTTTTAATCTTTTTACTAATTTGCTATATATTTAAAAAAAAAAAAAAAAAGATAGGGAGAGAGAGGCTTCCTTACATAAAAAAAAATCCAGTTTGACAGCATACAATCTGAAAATAAAAAATCTTCAGTACAAGACAATAATCTACCCCACAACTTACACCAGCTGAATCATCACGGTCTTTCCAAAAAATTTAAAGACCATAGGCCAATCTCATCACTGATGTAAAGGTATTCTCAATTCACTGAGAAAGACTAAATTAGATTAATTTAAGACAGGCAGCTAAAATCAAATGTTCACCACTTGTTAGATGAACTCTTCACTCTCTCAGCAACTGACCTTCTAGAAGCTTTAGTGTCTCCACATGCAGAAAAAAAATTAAATAGAATAGAAAGGGAAAGATCTTTTTAATGTTTTGTGCTGAGCTGAGCTAATGGCCACAGTTGATTGGCTCCAAAACATCTGCAGAAATTTCCTCCAAGCTGCATCTGTCAGTTTTTTTTTTTCTTCATCTCACTCTTTACAAGAAAGCTGTCAGGCGCATATATTTGTAGCAGGAGGACCACGAGATTCCAGAGTGTAACAGGTATAGTATGTACTGCAGCTGAGGGAAGGCACCCTGATTAGTGTATTACGCACAAACTTTGAATAGTGGGAAAAATACAGAGATATTCTACCACCGGATCTCTTTGGTGCTTGCCGACTACGAATACCTATTTATGGTAGCTCACTATCCTAAAAATGATCGCTCACTATGGCTGCACAAGTTGGAATTCTTCGAGACTTTGGTTGGTTTGCCCGTTTTAAAAGGTCCACGAAACCATTCATTTGAGTTATGGAATGTCATCTTATACAATGGGTGACTGATCCCCTAGCTAATGCAACTTGCCAGTAACTGTACAATATTTTGTTTTTATTTATCATCTGTTCTACTAACCTGCTTATCCTGGGCCTGGTTGCGAGCAGCTGAAAGCTATATAGCATTATCTATACGGTGACATTTGGATGCCACACAAGGAAAGTGGCAGTGTGTCTGGTTTTGCAGGCAATGCTTTAAAGTAGCCTGCTCCAATGCTTCAAGGGTATCACCCTCTCTTTGATATCTTATACTAATATACACATGCTCAGACCACCGAGGGGGAATCCCTGACCCAGACGTGTAAAAGTAATAATGAAATGGGAGACAGAACAAGATGCTGACTAAACGGAATACTGCCAGTAATTTGGTTTCTCTTCAAGCACTGCTTGTGGGCAAGTAGGAATGTAATCGTACTGTGCACACAAGATACAATTTCTGAAATAAACTGATAACGCTCTATATGTACCAGAGTTGTCAAACACTACGTGCCAAGGGGTACTACAGCCACTAGTGCAAGTTACTGTGACATGCTGGAGACCAGTGTGAAGCTTGCTATTCGATCCAAGAGACAGGGACTGCTGTCTCATGGAGTCCTTTTGCTGCAAGACATTACTCTCCCACACACTGCTAATAACACCCAAGGACTGTCTGGAGAAA
The DNA here is from genome assembly GCF_016835505.1 of Polypterus senegalus. NCBI lineage: Eukaryota > Metazoa > Chordata > Cladistia > Polypteriformes > Polypteridae > Polypterus > Polypterus senegalus. Next base: position 61,865,162 of record NC_053155.1, read on the forward strand.
CTGAAGTTTGAGGTATGGTCACATCCTCCTTATTCACCAGATTTGGCACCGCATGATTTCCACCTTTTTGGGCCTCTAATAAAACAACTGGGTGGTCTTCGATGCAAGACAGAGGATGATGTGAAGAAAGCATTTCACGAGTGGTTGCGAGGAAAACACAAAAACTTTCATTCTGGAATCCAGGCAGATGGCGGAAGTGCATTGAAAAGGGTGGAGACTATACTGAGAAATGAAATCAGTTTTTGTTAAGGTTTGTTCCCTTTTTTTTTTTAATAAATCCCATTTTATAAGTTTAGCCTGACTCCCCCTCATACTTGAAGAAAAAGTCACTGTTGTCAGACACTTCATTACAGAACAACAACTATGCATTTGAGCCTTTCCTCACTTACACAGCATTTAAATCTTGGAAGACACAAAGTATTGCAGCCTTTAGAGATCTCTATATTGATAACAACCATTACAGATCTAGGAGTGTGTGTTTGTGCTCAGTTGTGTTCATTTCTCTCTCTTCATCCAGCATGAGCTCAGGTAGGGCAAACAAACTGTCAGCTGTCTTCATTTATACATTTCTTTGTGTGCGAGTCCATTTAGACCTATTTCAAAAACTACTTCTGCAAATCAATAGGCCTAGTCTGACTAAATGAAGCAGACTGCAAAAATCCCTGTTAAATTAAACAACTCCTATGGAGAGCAAATGGATAAAATACACCTGGAGACTGTAGCATAACAAAAATAATGCAACCTGTTTGAAAAAGAGAGCTTCTGTTCTTTCCATAGGCTGTGTTGTACATACCATTCCACAATTATTGGCATCCCAGAGAAGGGCAAGAGAAAAAAAAAAAAAAAAAAGTGTTATAAAAAAAATAAAAAAGTCACATATTTAGAGAATTCCCTTAAGCTCACGCTGAAACTAAGATAAACTCACTTCAATTTAAGGTTGGATTTATCCGAGAGAAAAAAAAAAAACAATCCCTCATTAAGAAATTATTTTTAACAAACCCACATGTGCCATAATTTTTGCCACCACAAGAAATTCTTATGAACAAAGTGTAACCGAGACATTTTCTTATTTACATCTTTCTTTAAGTTGATCAGGGAATGGTTACACAACATAACTGCTCACCAGAAAATGTCTGTATTTACAGTTAGAACAAGTTCAGAACAGGAATCATCATCAACTCGCCTGGAACAGGACCAAAGTTTATTTTGCCCCCTATGCACCGTGAAAACTATGGTAAGCAAGGGTTAAAAAAATAAATAAATAAATAAAAATTTACAAGGGTCAATGTGGGAGAAATACAGAAAAAAAAAGGTTTCCAAAACCATTAGACATCACTTCCACAGCAAAAGATTTGGATGGCTTGCCAGATAAAAAAGCCTTTCCTGTCATATAACCACAAACATCAACTCCCAAGAGTTTGCTGGAAGTGTTATATGGTTGGACAAAATAAAAACTGTGCTTTTTGGCAACAAACACTCTGGAAGGCAAGAAACAAATCAATATCAGTATCAATGAATATACACGTCAGCACTTTTAGGGCAGATGAAATTTAAATATAGGATTCATAGCAGACTCTTTTTACAATGAGCAGAGGCAATTAAGGCCATCAGTTTGGTAGCTTAAATAGCCCACAGGTGAAGTTGCTGTACACATAAGACTATAAACGTACTTGTGAGCCCTCATCCGCACTATTGTGTGGAGTTTTAATCTCCATATTACAGGACACAGAAGTAATTGAGAAAGTACTGAGCACAGTAACTAGAATAACTTGAAGACTGTGAGGTTTGGGGAGGAGAAAAGATTGAAGTTCAGCTTTTACAGTTAAGCAAACAGAGGTTAGGTGACAAGTTTGACCTGTTTAAAATTATGAGTGGAATTAGTATAGTCGTGGATCTTGATTGTTATCGTTCTGCACATCATTCACGGTTTCCACCCCAGTTGCAATTCAGGATTGCCAACACAGATTGGACCTCAGCATGTGTCAATTCCTAGCACATTCCAGTGGGTGTACAAGAAGGGCAAACTGAAATCAAACTTAGCCAAACAAACATACACCTGTGCAAGTAGGAGAATATTCTGTAATGGACTGGCACCTATGAAGTCTACTTATGCTATGTTTACAGCTTCCTGCAAACTTGTAACTTGCAGTTTCAGAAACGTATGTGCATTTACTTAGGACACTACATACATATGGAAGATCTTTGATAACACTAACAGCACGGACAATTCCTCTGACACAAAATGAATATTTTTAGTGAACCTTCCATTAGTCTTCCAAGTTTGTAGGCGTGCACAATGACTAAAGTCAGATTCAGATTTTGAAAAAGAGTCGACACAGAAAGAAAAAAAAAATGAATCTTTCATACGACTGCACAGTGCACACACCTTCATAAAAGATAGTGAACTCCTTTCCAAGGGTCATTTGAAAAATGAAAAATATTTATAGAGAAATTCCAGAGATCAAAATAGTATTTGCCAACAGTTAATTTAAATGAGAGTATAACATTCCTAAGACTCCCAAAAATCCAAGTGACCCATGGTTATGGCATTTAGCTTAATCTTTTCACAAAGGCCAAAACACATGAGAAATCCAGCCTATTTTAAGAGTGTTTCCAAATGTGGTATGAAAGATGAAATAAATAGAAAGTTTAGGAAATCTTAAACACTCACAATAGTTACCAAAACATTGGATGGGCACTGGAGACACAAAAGTTAAACTGGAAGACTATTTGGGTGACATCCATCCATCCACTATCCAACCTGCTAAATCCTAACTACAGGGTCACAGGGGTCTGCTGGAGCCATTCCCAGCCAACACAGGACTCAAGGCAGGAAACAAACCCCGGGCAGGACGCCAGCCAACCGCGGTATTTGGGTAACAAACACTAAATCTTTACAATCTTTATAATAATCAGTAATTTCTGTAATGTGAAACTAATGTGGTCACTTCCAAGAGCATGATATAGTTAATGCCTGGAATTTCTGGATCTTAAGACCATAGGTTTTGGAAATGCACCAAATTATAATCATTTGACAAAACCCAGTAACAGCTATATTTGGTTTACTCCCAGAGCAACTTTAACTGGATAAGGACAAACTGTAATGGCCCATACCATTCTCTAACTGGTAGAATCTGAACACACCTTTAAAAAATTATAAAATGTCAGTTACCTGGTATGTAAAATTGAAGAAAAAAAAAAAAATCGAACTAAGAGGGTGGCGCAGAGGATAGTGCTGCTGCCCCACAGTTAGGAGACCTGGGTTCGCTTCCCGGGTCCTCCCTGCGTGGAGTTTGCATGTTCTCCCCGTGTCTGCGTGGGTTTCCTCCGGGTGCTCCGGTTTCCTCCCATGGTCATGCAGGTTAGGTGCATTGGAGATCCTAAATTGTCCCTAGTGTATGTGATTGTGTGTTTGTGCTTCCTGCCCGGAGTTTGTTTCCTGCCTTGCGCCCTGTGTTGGCTGGGATTGGCTGCAGAAGACACCCCTGTGACCCTGTAGTTAGGATATAGCGGGCTGGATAATGAATGGATGGATAATGGATGGACCTCAGATGATTTGTCCAACACCTCAAAATTATGCCTAATTTAGATTTTTTAATTCATATTGGGCGATTTTTTTCTTTCCACTTCTCTCACAGATAAGAGGTTGGATTTTTGCTTTTCTCAGTTTCTTCCCCCACCCCTGAATTATGTTTTTTTAGATAGACTCTGAAGTCACAAACACAAATATTACCCAGACTTTTTTAAACTTCACTTAAAAAAAAAAAAAAAATACCCTCAAAGTATTTCCAAAAAAGGTGCCAATTCTTTGATAGGACTAAGGAAACAAAAATCAAGAATAGTTGCACAAATAATGCCAAAGAATATAAACAAACCAGCACTCTCAAAATGGAACTAACCAATGCATGCCCTTGTATATACAGCATATTGTAGATTCTTATGTTGCATTTCAAAGTATGATGACATTTTCATGGTCTTCATTTGGCTGTCGCATTACTGTCAACTCCAAGGTTGGCAAACCAAAAATTTAATTGTACTATAAACAACCACCTTAATGTTACCTAGATTTATTAGCTTTGCAAAATATTTTTTTTGGTCCAAACCATCTGAATAACACAACTAATCTACACAGTTCAAGTTTGTATATAGGGAGGTGGATCCTGATATAATAGAAAAAGGGTAATGGTAAAGAGGATCTCTGCAAATATCTACACACATCCCAAATACGCTGCAAGAAATTAAAATCCATGGGCAACACTTAAAACCAAGAAACACTTCAAGCCAGTTGACCAGAATTTTTTTCAAAGGGCTAAGTGCCTTAGAAATTTCAAGTAAACTATTTCACTTTTTGTTTTTCTTATATTTTTACATTCGGAACATTAGCAATTTATAATAAATCATTTAGATCACCATAAGATGGGGCAAGGACCAATCAATTAAAACCATATCATCAAATTTGCTGATTTAAGGTACAATGTGTCAAATGTGACAGAAAAAGCGAAGAAAAATTCTTGTAAATTTAAAATATATTTAATACAATTTACAGTTTATATTTACAACACACGAAACTCCCAAATTTGTAGAAAGGGCTTAAAAACAAAAAAAAAACAAAAAAAAACCACATACAAATCACACTACATACAACAAAGTACTGCTCATAGATTAGACAAAGCCTTAAAGAACAAATCAAAAAAAACAAACAACAGATCTTAAGGAACTCAAGTTAACATTGGAAATGCAATACCACACCCAACAAAATTAAAATGTCAAAGTGCTTAGCAAGAAATACTGTTTCTGATCTAAAATTACCATATTGCCAGTAGACAAGATCAGTGACAACAACCTAAAACTAAAAATGTTAATGTTCCCATTTGTGTACAAACAATGACAGCATTAAAATGCACGTTTTAACACTAGCATTTTGTCCAGGAATCTTGTGTTTCGTATCAAATGAATATCTATGATTGGAAATAACAGTTCTTCTCAGCCTAAAGAATGTTTACAATTCACAGGCTATTTAAAACTGGAATAATTTGGTCCTAGAGGGTCATTTTGGGTACATTACAATTCCATACCCTTCTGGTATTAAATTAAATTACTGTGCAGTGAACACATGAAGCTATCTGGCTGCTTAGAGTTGTGTACTTTAAGCACTACTAAACTTGCTTCCGTGATTTCAAGCCAATATATACTGGCAACCTGTCATAAGGATCACTCCACTTTAATTCAACAAATTTTCAAAGAAGTTATTGCTTCACCCTTTTGGACTTTTTAAAAACCGCATATAAATTATGCTTGTATTTTTTTTTTATTTCACCTATTCCTCAAAAAATGTTTCATATATAAAAAGCACAGCATGTGAGATGGAGATGTACAAGAGTCTCAGTTAACTAGAAAGGATTTTTAGCAGGTTTAAAAAAAAAAAATTCTCAAAACAGGTTTTTTTTTTTAACCCACAAACTGCATTCATGAACTTTGATAGCAAATTTGTCTGTGTTTAACTCTAAATATTTGATATCCGATTTAATCTCAATTACAGACATTCAAAATACATTTTATCAGAAGGCAATTAACTAGCAACTTACTGAGTGTATTACTTGAGGTAGGTCTCATTAGAGGAGAACTTGGACAGGGCAAGATATGCATAAACAGTATAGCAACAAAAAAAAAGTGAAGTTTTATGTGAAAGGAAACAACCAGAACTGCAACTCAGGAGTGTCTAATGTTGGCAGTAAAAATTGTGGTGAAGCCCCAAAAGCAAGTTAAAAGGTCCACTATCACCTTTAAGAACTTTATACGATGGCTTTGCTATCAACCTGAGTTTGCTGGAAAATTTACCACCACTCCACCAACAAATGTCAAATTATCTGCCAGGTCAAGAAAATGACTCATTTATGAGACACCAACTAAAATTGGTATTGAAGTTTCCAAAGTAGATTACAGTTTTGCAGCTCACTGATACAGATTCAGTACAAAGCCATAATACAGGATATTGAAGGATGCAGTTTGGGCATATTTGTGATAACCTAATTGAGGACTAATTCACTCGGATTCAGAGAGAGGACACATGCATTACATATGCGTACGCAAACCAAAAGAAATTGCAAAAAGTATTCATTCTGTATTCTAGTTATAGAATGTTATTAATCAAAATTACAACGAACATTATTTGGCAGTTTGTGCTTTGTAATGGGTTGGTATGTTGTAATATTTAAAAGTGAGACATCAATATACATTTAACAGTAATACATATTAGACCGGCGGCACGGTTGCACAGTGGTAGCACTGCTGCCTCGCAGTAAGGAGATCTGAGTTCGAGAGTTAAGAGTTTAAATCTATAGCAAAAGTAGAAATATTTCTAAATGTCATATAAATGTAAAAATCATGCTGCTGTGCTTTTCTGAATGTAGAAAAATAATACCAGCTAAATAAATGAGATCAGTGCTATCAGGTGTTGTCACTGATTAGGAATGTGGTTGGAACAAAAACCTGCAGTCACAGGGGGGCCACAGGACCGAGGTTGGGAAACACTGTATTAGACCCTGCTTTTATGAAAATCCTGGTGCATACTGGTCTTAATTTATTAAAAAAATAAATCTACCGACACACTTAAATGTTGTTAGCAGACGATTCAATGTAAGAAATGTCTTGTACATTTGTCAATTGTGGAAAAAAAAAAAAAGTGCTCATCTCAAGCAATAATTTATTTTTTTAACAAAATATTTGAGCTCTAGAAGGTAGGCACAATTCTTATTCCAAGATTTACCAAAAATAAACACAAACACACACAATGATCCAAAGGTCATTTGTTGAAATAAAATAAAAATGATCCTTAAGTTAGAATAAAACCATGTCACTGAAATTAAACATCTAACTTACTGAGCTGGTGGCACTAATTAAGATAAAACCTACACCCCATAGAACCAAACCTATTTGTTCTTCAACAAAATTTTATGCAATGCATGTGCCATTGGCAGGAATTTAAAAAAAAGAAAACCACACACACCAACAAATAAACCAACCCCCAAAATAAAAAAAAAACACACACCACACATAGCGACTTCAAATACAACCACATTACAGTATTCATCATCTAAATGTAAATTCATTTCCAGTCCACACTAAAATTATTTTCAGTTTTGGTGACAGGGATACAAGAGTTGATCCCACTGATGATAAACACAAGTCATCCTGGACAGTATGTCTAGATATTACATTTCTAAAGTAGCATTAGGAGATCATATTAGGTACACACTGTAATTCTCAACATCTACAAATATTACAATGGGCACCATCTCTTTTTACAGTGCTTTTCAACTGCTAATAACTCCATTTAAGATGTGCTGAAATATTGATTTTGTCTAAAATTGTATGCAAATACTCTGGGGGTCTGTTCCTGAAAGAGAGAGGAAATAACCCTGCATCTCCAAATGAATTCCGGCTTGCTATACAGCGATCTTGCAACAGCAGATTAGCTGGTTCCAAAAAAAAAAAAAAGTATTTCACTCAGAACAAGTAATCCCAAATAGGCTGATCCAGATTACAGCACATTCACAGGAAAATTTAGCACTTATGATTTCAACTGCCTTATCAACCATGAACATCAAGTCAGAGAAACAGAAGGAATAACCTTCATGCCAGCAGAGAAAGATGAGCTGGTGGCAGTGCATGAAGATCTTAAGCATATCCAACAAAGGAGTAATACAGCAACAGCCGCTGCCAGTGGCCAAGGAAAGGGTGATGTGAACGAATTTCAATTGAAAGAATAAATGTGTAAACCTGTTAATCAGTAAGCTTTGTGTGGTAGATTGTTGGTGCAAAGTGTACCAACAATATTAATCTACTTAAAATGTTTTATGTCCTCAAGTAGGCATTTAGATGGCAAAAATGGAATAATGATAGCAAAACAGTCTAAGATCCATGACATTAAGTGCCCAGCATGCACAGAGTTGTTCAAAATTGTTACTGTGAGAGATGCCAATGTTGTCCTGCCTGCACTGAACTCTAATTTTGGTAATCACTTGCCAAAAGAAACCAAGTGCTAATTACTTTCATGTATGAATCTGTAACAGAAGACTTAGTGTCTACTCCTTAAATGCTACCCTGTTAGAACCAGAGAACCTTGATACTAGACCTCAACATTTGTACAGTAAATGTGGCATCTCATTATTTTAGGAAAAGAGGGCACAATAATATTTTTATTTCAAAACATATTTCTGCTTCATGCTAAGGATAGAGCTGCCAGGGAAGCAGAAGAGAGGAAGGCCTAAGCGAAGGTTAAAAGGATGTGGCGAGAGAAGACATGCACGTGATAGGTGTAACAGAACAAAATGCAGAGGACTTAAAGAAATGAAACAAGACGATCCACTGTGGCGACCCCTAATGGGAGCAGCCGAAAGAAGAAGACGACTTCTGCTTCATTCATAAGCCATCAGTCAAGTTATCTGTAATACAATGCAGAAGTAATATTGTTGCCTTATTCCTAGTGCTGGGCGGTATATATTATTTTTGTTACGATATGGATTTTTCTTATACTGTAACACCGGTTTAAATAGCCTAAACATTGTTCGGAACATAGCACAGCAGGAAACTGTTTAAGGGACCTTTTCACTGCTACACCACTAAACACGCAAGCAACGGAGTACATGCGTTAGTGGAGGTATTGAGCAGTGAAAATGGACAGAGAACATTCCGAAACTGAAGTTGTAGCAGATGATAAAGTTGAACATGATGACACAGAAGAACTTTTGCCGAAAAAAGGAGCTGTGTCCGCTGTCTAGAGATACTTTGGTTTTAAAAGGTCGGATGTGGACCAAACTATTTACTGCAAATGCTGACGAGCTAAAGTTGTCGCCAGAGGTGGCAACACGAGCAATTTGTTGCACCACCTTAGCAGCAAATATGCTTTGGAGTACCATGAATGTATGGAACTAAGATTGGCACCCTCCATATCCTGAGGTAAAACTGAAAAAGCTAGGAGACACTCAAGTCTGACATCACTTATAGATGTGTTTGCTAGAGGTACTGCCTACGACAAAAAAAAGCAAGTGCTGGATCGAGATAACCAACGCCATTACAATCCATAACATGTCAGTGGACAGAGATTGTTAACATTAACAGAAAGTGTAGTTGGTTTACAAATAATATTTACTATTTATTCCTTTTCTAAGACATGTTCAGTGCAATGCAACTTTTGACAAGTCTTCAGAAATGCTTTTTTAAGAGGCAACTGACTCCAAAGAAAGGTGGGCAGTTTGTTCCACCAGTGTATCGATCAGTTGTTATTGATCAAAAGAGTGGCAGATATTTAAAGCTGTTTTCCCAACCTGTCTCTGTGGAATTCCTTTTTGATGGCGATTACTTCGGTTTCAGGAAGACCATCCGTACATGTGTGCGTGCAGATGTTGCTTTAAAGTCAGTCACACTTCTGTGATTGCTTTGCCAATTTGTGGTATCTTAAATATTGTGAAGGAAAATACAAAAAAAATTCAGGACATGTCCATGATTTGTATCAACATCAGCTAAAACTCACAATTTGTGACACTGAACAAGTCATGATTTAGAAGGTTGCTCAAATAAATGAAATCCTTGGATGTAAAACAGTAACGCTCATGCAGGCAACTGTCTAAGCATGCTCCAATTCGTTATGTGGCCAGAATTCTGTCAATTGTTCAATCAGGAAGGGGCACCACATTTTCACCAGCCTGCTATTCACAGGTTACTTTCTGAGCACTGGCTGTCCCTGTAACTGTACTGGATTTCACAAATCTTTTTTTGGAACAGGCAAATCCTGAGGCATTACAAAAAGCAGAATTAGCAAGTTCTCCATCTTTGGTCTCACAGATCACGCAATACTGGCTTAATCTGTTCCAGAAACATGAGTTTAGCCAAATCAACATTTTCTGGAATGGAATTAGCCCGATTTCCATGAATGCTGACAGATTTCACATTAAGCCCGATTTCTGGAACAGATCCTCTAAGTTACTACCTAATGTGGTAAACCATCACATAAAATTGCTTCTTGCCTTATGCTATACAATTTCATATAAGGACAAAACTGGCTTCTACAAAGGAACACACAAAAAGTGCAAGAGCTAACTGGGTTTGAGAAGAACTAAAAGGCTAAGCACTATACAAAATATAACAGAAGAACTAATGTCACATTTATACGAGGAGAGAAAAAAGTGCCCAAGTTAGGTGCGATTTGTCTTATCTAAGTGTGTTTCCACCTTTAATACAATTTAGTGCAAGATGCAAATATTTTCCGAAGAAAATCCAGTGGTCTACATATTTATAACAACTCCCATAGTTTCCATTCACTAAATCTCTTTTCCTCCCTTTGCACAGTGACAAAGGCATAGCATATAGACAGAACATGAAAGACATATGAAGCACATAATTAAATGAAATATTTTAAATACAATGTAAAAATCTTCATTCTTAAACATAAGCATAATTTGAACTTAAAAATTTTGGAAAATATAAAACCAACTAGAAACATGGCATTATTTTGCCTTTCAGTCCAACCAGTATGGTTACAAAGAAAAATATAAAAACATGAAGACTCCCAAACAGCAGACAATTAAGAGAAATACATTTAGTAAAAGTTTGATTTTGGGAGGCTCATGCAGCATTTCAAGTCTCTGAATTTCCTCTTCTGCTGGATCCTTGTAAGGAGTCTTTGAATGTTCCTTGAATCCACAAAACCAATCAATCAGACACCAGCACTTGCTGACATTTTTAGGCTCTGTGACCTTAATTGAATTTTGTGATAATAGAACAGCCTGTCCATTTCCATAATGGTCCACAGGGGTCTGCTCAGAGAGGTTTGAAGTAACAGTTATAGAAGTTGGAGAATCTGGACTTGCCAACGACGACATCTCTTGACCATCCAGCACTAATTCCTTGTTGAAACCATTTGGCAATTCTTTATGTTCATTATTTCCATTACACTGTGATTCACTGATCCCAGACAAAGAACAAACCTCCTCTTTTGGAATAGGATGTTCGGCTCCTTTTTGTCTACCCCAGACAAAGGTGTGTAAAGTTTGTTCTTTTGTCGGAGGTGGGGTGAGAAGACTGACAATCACTGCTACAATACCAGTTATCCAGAACAGGCTTGCAGCTATGTACATATAGTGAACATTTTTAATAAAAGCTGGTCGATTGTCTGGCTGGTCACAATCAGGAGCTCTGTAAATAAACGCAAAAATTAACCGTGTGCCTCCCAAAAGGAAGCCTGCCATGCCACCAAAAAAGGCACCTGTCTCATTGCAGCGCTTCCAGAAAACACCCAGCAAGAATAGGGCTGCAACTGGTGGTGTGAGGTAGTCTGCCACTTCTTGGATATAGAGATACATCTGTCCACCTTGCATCTCCACAATGACAGGAACCCATGCAATGCTAACCACGACCATGAAGACAACAAAGAGCCGCCCAACAACCATCAGTTCCCTAGAAGCAGCAGTTTTTCTTAACATTTTGTAGATATCCAGTGTGAAGATTGTGCTGGCACTGTTAAATATGGAGTCCAAGTCACTCATTAAGGCTGCAATCATGACTGCCATCATTAAACCACGGAGACCTACAGGAAGAAGGTTCATCACAAGGCGGGGGTAAGCAATGTTGGAGCAGCCTGCACGACTACCACACACTTTCATACAATGTTCTGGATTGATGCACACAAGTTCGTCTGCATATAGTATTCTAGAGATCATCCCAGGAACAACAATTATGAACATTGGTAACATCTTTAGAAAACCAGCCATCAAAGTGGATCCTTTTGCATGTGCAAGGTTTTTGGCAGCCAGCACCCTTTGGACAATAACCTGGTCGGCACACCAGTACCAGACAGATGCTGGAGTCTGGCCAAGAAGAAATCCAGGCCATGGTATTTCCTCATCAGTAGGTTCACGGAGCATTTTAAGAGAGTCTGGCTTTGGATTGATGCGACATATGTTGGTATATGTTAGGTTATATGTATCCAAAACTGCAGTCACATTTGGAGTAGCTTGCATGTACCTTTTCTTCACTCCTTCCAATCCCCCTACCTCCACCAGGCTGATTACCATTAGTGTCAAAGCACCTACTATCATGAGAAAAGCTTGTAGTGTATCCGTGTAAATAACAGCCACTAGTCCTCCTGTGACAGTAAGCAAAGCAGTCATTCCAATAAGCAAAATCACCGAGAGGTAAAGATTCCATCCCAAGGATTCCTGTATAAAGAGAGCTCCAGAATATAGGTCCACAGAAAGCTTTGTGAATATATAGAGCAATAAGGAGAGAGCAGCAAAATAGACTTTAATTCGATTCCCTCCAAAACGTTTAGCGAGGTACTCTGGCATGGTGAAGACGCCTGACCGAATGTAAACAGGAATAAAGATCCATCCCAAAACCTGAAGTAGTAACAGTGCATTAAATTCCCAGGCCCCTACTGCAAAGCCACTTGCTGCTCCAGATCCTGCTAGACCAATGAAGTGTTCGCTGCCAATGTTACTGACAAACAAAGATGCTCCAATAACAAACCAACTCATGTTACGTCCTGCTAGGAAATACCCACTCACAGTACTCCGGTTAGACTTCCACATGGCAAAGAAGCCAATACACATTACAACAACAAAGTAAAGTGCCACAACCACAATGTCTGCTGCTTCCATTGAAGAACCCATTGTAAAAATAACAGGGTTAAAAAAAAATCCAAAAATTATAAAACAAAACACACCATAAACATGGATGTGTTAACGTAGGTCAAGTTTTGTCCTTTGGTTTGCTATCTTGCTGGAAACTGCAGGATCCCAGTGAGGAAACTTACTTTCCTGTGCTTCCAATTTAGTGCTCACTGTTAATGAAAATCCAAGGGCATTTATTTTGGTGGCTGCATTGTAGTTGTAGCAGAGTTTAGTTAAGTCTAGTGTTACATTCCTGCAAGACAGCAAAAACAGAAAGACAAAAAAGACGATATTAGATTATGGGTCTTCAATGGAGAAAAAGCGAGCACAAACACACACACACACACACACACACCCACCCTCCCCACCCCCATTTAATATTTTTATTTCATTCATAGAACAGCATATTCCTAGAGAGAAAAGCAATAAGGAAAGAAGCAAAAATGTCTATATCAATAGGAGGAAAAAAAGTCTTCACACACCCATATTTTGAGCGTTGTTCTCAGACATACATAATTATACTCGACCTTAAATTGTGGTTGAATAAAATGCTGCTGGTAACAGCATCCATCATGATTTTTTAAAAGTTTAGTAAAACCCTGGCAAATAAATTAAGACATTAATGTATGTTTCTAATGCAAAGTTGTGTAGTTTCAAATTGTCACTCAAGTTTAACAATAGGAGGCAAGACTTGTTTGGTTAGCTGAAAACCAAGTTTTTCCAATATTTCATTAAAGGCACATTTTTAAAATGCTGTCATGGTTTTCACTTCAGCTATAGGACTCCAGATTCACCCATTGTGCAACATGCTTTGTGCCTCACCTTAAAAGCAATTCCTGATGCTCATCTGTTGCCCCAAATATTTTTAAGTGAAAGAAATCGGACGGTCAAAGTTGGATGCCTATTCCTGACTTGACAAAGTACCATTTATTTATTTCATTTTTCTGACGTTGTGCCATCTAGGGTTGATTTCAACAAAACAATCCAAAAATTCCCTTAGGTCCAAATTTGATGAAACTCCTGATGTATTTTTGTTGTGTCTGGTGACAAACAAAAAGCATTACAACTGAAGTTTTAAACATCTGCTCCTTTCCTCAGAACTAAAGTAGTTATTTATAAAACTTTTTTGGTTAAAGGATAAGTTCTACATTTTGCAAGTGACAGCTGTTTCTTTACAATCAGGGTATATTAGCTTGCCACACAAAACTGTGTTCCAAAGTGAAGCATTATATATACTCAGCAAAAAAAGAAACGTCCCTTTTTCAGGACTGTGTATTTCAACAATAATGTTTTAAAAATCCAAATAACTTTACAGATCTTCATTGTAAAGGGTTTAAACAATGTTTTCCATGCATGTTCAATTAACGATAATAAATTAATTGACATGCACCTGCGGAATGGTCGTTAAGACCTTAACAGCTTACAGAAAGTAGGCATTTAAGGTCACAGTTCTAAAAACACAGGACACTAAAGAGACTTGTCTACCGACTGTGAAAAACACCCAAAGAAAGATGCCCAGGGTCCCTGCTCATCTGCGTGAACGTGCATTAGGCATGCTGCAGGGAGGCATGAGGACTGCTGATGTGGCTAGGGCAATAAATTGCCATTCCGCACTGTGAGACGCCTAAGACAGCGCTACAGGGAGACAGGAAGGACAGCTGGTCATCCTCGCAGTGGAAGAACCCAGATCTCAATCCCATTGAGCACGTCTGGGACCTGTTGGATCGCAGGGTGAGGGCTAGGGCCATTCCCCCCAGAAATGTCCAGGAACTTGCAGGTGCCTTGGTGGAAGAGTGGGGTAACATCTCACAGCAAGAACTGACAAATTTGGTCCAGTCCATGAGGAGGAGATGCACTGCAGTACTTCAAGCAGCTGGTGGCCACACCAGATACTGACTGGTACTTTTGATTTTGAGCCATTTTTAGTTTATGTCTTATGGTGTTGACTCTTAGTGTTCATACAAATATTTACACATTAAGTTTACTGAAAGTAAAAACAGTTGAAAGTCAGAGGACGTTTCTTTTTTTGCTGAGTATATAAACAAGAGTCAAATTGGTCACAAAGTGTACAGATAATTTCAAGCTGAGGCTTTGTGGGTCTGGTGTGGGTCATCAGCAGGCAAAACTTGTAAACAAAAAGGCAAAGCTCCATGGTTAGTTAGCAAGCACCGCTTTCTGCTGTTGCCTACCAGCATTCTTATGCGTGTACTGGCTCTCATCTTGGTTATCCGTTCTACTCCATCAAAGCCCATCCCCTGCTCAAAAAAACTTAGAGAAGAGTAAGTAACTTTGATGATGACACAGTAGACATTTAAATAGCAAAATGAAGAGAAACTTCTATAATTTGGAAATTATTTTCAAAAGTGTACTGTGCAAACTGTTAAATCACTGCAGGTAAACATTTATACAACCATTTAAAATTCAACAGCATGCATTTCAGCCTAGCAAGCAGGATCAAGTTTCAGTAACATTAGGTTTGTGGCATAAGTTATCACTAAATTACTGTTTTTAAACACTTGTCCATACACAGAGACTATGGAAAGTGGGGTTGGGGGCTTAGGGGCACAGAACAGTAGTCGTGCTTATCAAAAGACAGGGCTTCAATTTAAACTGTACGAGATAAAAATTAAAAGGATTGTCATGGTTAGAGAGGTCTTCCCCTCTTGCAATTATTCTTCTGAAGTCATTTTGCATTCACTTTATTTCATATGTCAGACAAAAATTAAAATGGGTCTGAAACCAGCAGCACTTTATTCAACCACAATTTAAGGTTGAGTATAATTATATAAGTATGTCTGAGCACAATGGATAATTAAACTGACAAGGAAAACATGCTGAAAAGCAAATGTGTGCATCTTTCACTTCAATTATATCCTAAAGAAAGGAGACGCTGCTGCTGGAGGACCAAGGGTGGTAGCAGCATGTAACAATGTGTTACTATCGAAATACTTTGAGCTTGCTACATATTAATAAATACTGTTACACTGAATACTTTTTATATGCCAGTATACCAGAACTATTAGGTTGTGTTTGCATTAAATTGTTACTCTTACACAATGGTCATTTAAGATTTTATCATATATTTTAAAGCTTTACATAAACATGCAACACTTGTTTTTTTAATAAAAGAAAACACTAGTTTAACATTTTTCCACACTTTGTTTTTTGATGGTAAGTTGGGGTGATGGCTAGTTTGTCAGAAGTACAACTACAGTAAGTAAAACTGCAATTATCAGTAACACGTTTTACAATTGTGCTGTATCTTCATTGCAAAAAAAAATAAAAAATAATATGAAACTTAAATGCTGGATTAGTTGAAAATTTATTTATTTATTTTTTTAATTGGTTCCTTGTACAATTATGGTTATACTGTACTCCGTTAACAGGATATGCTTTGGGCAAGACAAGGTTCACTGTACAATTAAATGAAATTATTGCATTTTTTATAACAGATTATTTTGTCATAATCATGCACCCTTATTAAAATGTTTATTTCATTGCTTCATTAGTGCAGGCATGAGGTACCTAGGCTTCCTCCTACCCTTTGCAGTCTGTAGTGGTCATTGTTCGACGTGAAGGCAAGTGTTCTGCCAATGAAAGTTAAATAAGCTATTATGAGGCTGCAAAACAAGAATAAAACCATTAGAGACATAGGTAAAAGCTTGGGATTACCTAAATCAATGGTCTGGAGTATTATTAAAGTAGAAAGAACGCATTGGAGAGCTATGTAATCACAAAAGAACTGGCAGGCCATGGAAAACCTCCACTGCTGAAGAATCCTCACTATGTTAAAGAAAAAGCTTGTCCGACAGATCACAAACAGTCTTTAGGACACAGATGTGCATGTGACAGAGACACAAATGAACCTGTATCAGAGTGATGAAAAGAGCAACATGTGGAAACAAAAAGGAACTGTCTAAGATAAGCATAAAACCTAATCTTATTAAATCATGGTGGTGGGAGTATTATGACTTAGCTCACGGGTGGCGAACTCCAGGCCTGGAGTGCCGCAGTGGCTACAGGTTTTCATTCTAACCCTTATCCTAATCAGTGACCAGTTTTCACTGCTAATTAACTATCCATCACTTTAATATCCCTTTTAGAAGAGTTCAGCCGTCTGAATTGATTCCTTTCTTCATTAAATGACAGCCAAGCAGAAATGAGATGTGAAACGAGCTAACAGATGACCAGCTAAACTGGGGCTTCAAACTCCAACCAATTTCACTCCAATCACTTTCTTAATGAGAAGCCAATTCTTGCTGTTAATTAAACCCGTTATTTAATTCCACAGCTTGTTGCTGCTCTCATTCTGCCACCGCACACATTTCGAAAAATGTTTTTCTGTTCTTTCTAAGAGCTCCGTCAAAATGTTTTGGTGACCTGAGAGATCAACCTTACCAAGACCATCCCCTTTCTTTAATTTCAGATATTGTGCAACGGGCACAGGGGAGCTGGGGCCTCATGTATAAACGGTGCGTACGCACAGAAATGTTGCATAAGAACTTTTCCATGTTCAAATCGCGATGTATAAAACCTACACTTGGCATAAAGCCACGCACTTTTCCACGGAACCTCATACCTTGTCGTACGCAAGTTCTCCGCTCAGTTTTGCAGACTGGCGGCACCCAGCGTCAAAGCAGTGCTACTGTTCCTGAATGGTTACACCTTATTTTCCTGACGCGGCTTTATAAATACACTGAAACTAACAGCATATTGTTTATTAGTGTAATGCATCTGATTGTAATTGACTTGTAACAATGTCAGCAGCCATATCACCCTGTAGCCCTAGACTTGTTGCCCACGGAAGCTAAGCAGGGTTGAGCCTGGTCAGTACCTGAATGGGAGACCTTCTGGGAAAAACTAGGTTGCTGCTGGAAGAGGTGTCAGTGAGGCCAGCAGGGGGTGCTCACCCTGTGGTCTGTGTGGGTCCTAATGCCCCAGTATAGTGATGGGGACGCTATACTGTAAAAAGCACCGTCTTTCGGATGAGACGTTAAACCGAGGTCCTGACTCTCTGTGGTCATTAAAAATCCCAGGATGTCTTTCAGAAAGTGTAGGGGTGTTTCCCCGGCATCCTGGCCAGATTTGCCCATTGGCCTCTGACCGTCATGGCCTCCTAATCATCCCCATACACTGATTGGCTTCATCACTCTGTCTCCTCTCCACCAGTAAGCTGGTGTGTGGTGGCGTTCTGGCGCACTATGGCTGCCGTCGCATCATCCAGGTGGATGCTGCACACTGGTGGTGGTTGAGGATATCCCCCCCTTGTATGTAAAGCGCTTTGAGTGCCTTGAAAAGCGCTATATAAATGTAATAAATTATTATTATTATTAACAATATAATAGTCCAGGGAATAGCCATAGTATTCCAAATACCATAACTGCTTTAGCGTTGTTACTCTAACTGCACCTTCTTCTTTCAGCTGCTCCCGTTAGGAGTTGCCAGAGTGGATCATCTTTTCCATATTACTCTCACTGCACCACTCGGAGTATTTATATCACTGTATCCGAGTGTGAATCACAGCAGCAGCTGATCGGAAAGAGAATTATCAGTATACAGCATCAAGTACACACTGTCTCAGCCACGGCAAAACGTTTCAAAGCCTTTCTTGTACGGACCTCGCAGTTCAGAAACAGTTTCATCCCAAGAACTAGAAACGCACTCAATCAATTGCACCTTGTAGAACTGTTTGTACTTATGAGTACAATCACCCCACTGTAAACTTGCACTACAGTTATAATATTGCACAACCTGAGCCACTTTATAAAGCACGTATTTACATATGATGACAATATCATTTTAAGGCGAAATGCAGCAAAATATGTTTATTATATTATACAGATAAAACTTTAACTTCGTTTAAATAATCTATATTCTTCACTGGGAGTGTCGTGAAGGATAGAATAATTAAACATGTACTACGAAGATATTTCAATGTTCCTTAAACGTTTTGAAGAATTGGCGCTCCAAGCTTACAGATGGCTTAATGTCTATTACAGAGCTGATTGTGTGGTGATCGGTTACTTGGGGAAAGAAAAGCAAGGACTGCAGTGGCGGCTATGCCAATATATATTGAATATAACACAGAAAGAGAAAACAACAACACAGCTAAAAACGCAGCGACAAATTTCGGCAAAAGTTAAATGCTTGTGTCATGAGCATGAGGCGGCTATGCAGTGTCTGCAATGGACATGGCCATCCACCGTGCATAAGATACCTTACTGACATTAGCGGGTGAAGGAGCCACCGATTCTTCCTCTGCCCAGTGCCACCACAAGCCTAGAGCCGGCCCAGAGTACTGCTGCAATAAAATTATTTCATCGAAGGTTGCACACAATCACAGCACTGTGAAACTAATGTTTAATAATGTGCTTTAACTCCTATCATCATGAAAATGATACCACGTATACATCTTAGTATTTTAGTTATTCAGAGAGCTGTAATATCACAAATGTAATGGATTCTGTGTCCAGTTGGAGGAAGAGAGCCGGTTTAAGAAGCAAGTAGTGATTCTCACACATAGAGCACATAGAAGATCAAATACAAAACAAAGCATTTAACGTGCTACTTTAATTACAATGTGATTTGAGAAACTGGTTAATTAAACGATTTTAAGATGAAGTTTATGATGTTCTACTTTAATGACAAAATAAACTACGTGATTAAAGTGGAAATGTCGAGATTGAAGTTGACATTTCGTGCTTTTTCCCCCCCAACTGTGTGCCTTTTTTTCCCTCTGTACCCTAATAAGCTTTCATATGACACTCAAACGGTGGGCTATAACTCACCTTTTCACAGCGACTTTGATATGTGACTTCTTTTTTATTTCCGGCATTGTGCGATTTTGTAAATGTGAGCTTTCAAGTTTCTCCAACACGCTATGTCACTCGATCAACTTCCTTTTGTTGATTATACCACGGTTTTAGTATGTTTTGGTATGTTTTTCCTTTGCCTCCACTTGGTATTCGCTGAAATTCTTATATTTTCCCCCGTGCTTTTCCCATTGTCTTTTCACAAAAGGCTGAGCTTAAGGGCGATTTATATTCATTTGCATATTCAAAGAGGCGTAATTCTGGGAGGAGTGGGGGTGTTAATATAAAGTGCGTGCACGAGCATTACTTTTCACGCTGATCGGGATTTATGTAGCGGAAGAACGTGGAAGTTGGAGTATGCACAGATTCCTGCATCTGGATTTTTCTGTGCGTAAGCACATTTCTGCTTTTGAGCTTACGGCATGTTATAGTGCGAGTTCTATGCACGGCGTTATACATGAGGGCCCTGGTCATGTGGTGGCTTGTTGCGTGTCTCATTGTTTGGCTGCCAATTAAAGAAAAAGAAACAACTATGGCGCCTGAGTCAAATTAACTAAAAGTAGTAATCAGCAGCAAAAACTGACCACTAATTAAGACGACGGTAATAATGAAAACCTGCAGCCACTGCGGCACTCGAGGCCTGGAGTTCGCCACCCCGACTTAGGCATTTATGGCTGCCGGGGTACTGGCATACTTGTCTTCATTAATGATGGAACTGCTGACGGCTACTGCACAATGAAATAAGGTGTACAGAAATATTGTACTGGAATGACTTACGTTCCAGTAAATGCGTCCCAACTCACTGGATGGTGCTTCATTCTAGAATAAGATAATGGTCCCAAACATACTATGAAGGCCTCACAAGAGATTTTCAAAGCTAATCAATGGAAAATTCTTAAATGGCCAAGCCAGTGACCCAATTTAAATCCAACTGTTTATATTTCCCATATGCTGAACTAGAAAACTTAACAGGACAAGTCCTGAAAACATGCAGGAGCTGAACATGGCTGCAGACTGCCTGGGTGCTTTAATCCTACTATGTTTTATATTGCCTATTTATGCTGCATCATACTTTATCTTATATTTATGTTTTGCCTAGTACACATTACTGTACCTGGCAACTAAACTGAATTCTGATTAGAGGCTTGGCATAGCATCACCATTTGGCATAGCATCACCAGAGAAGATCTTCAGCACCTGGTAATGTCTATGAATCACAGACTTCAAACAGACACTGCAAGTGATATGCGGCAAAATACTAAATATAACTGCTTTAATACACCTGCCTTTTCTATGTCCCAAACATTGTGGTGTGCTGAAATGATGGGAACCATATAGAAAAAGTGTTATTTCTACATGGTGTTACCAAAATGTATGCAAATACCCTTGAATGAAAGTCCGCAAACTGCACTTCGAGCATGTCCAAATTGTTTCATTTGTAATTTTATACTGTGGATTAGAGGGGTAAATCAAGGAAAAAATGCGTCTTTGTCCCAGATAATATGGAGGGCACTGTATGTAATAAGTTAGCTATGATTAGATAGAAAGAACTTTACTCTGCCAAATTTCCCACTGTGGACAAATGTTTTCAGGTTATGTACAGCTCAGGTTATATTGCTTTCCATCTAAGCCCTCCAAAACTTTGTAATGTGACAAGATTACAGTTCAAAGCATTATAGCTGGAAATCCAATTAAGGCTACAATTACTACAGGATGTGCTACAGGATGAAACCATATTTATAACCAAACGTTTCCTTATTTATACTAATTATCCATTTCAATTCAGAATACTGTTTCCAGTAAAATGGTGTTTTCCAAAGACCATCAACAAAAGCCAAGGACAATCACTAGCAGGAATTGATCTGTGGCAGGAAAGTTTTATTCATGGCAAACTATATGTAGCATATTCTTGATTAAGCAGTTACAGTGAACTAATATTAGCTCCTGGTTTAAAAAAAAAAATCCTTGTGATAAAGTTACTTCTGTTTTCCTAAAATTATCATATTCTTGGTCCTATTAAGAAGAAAAGGATACACGCCGTGCTCTTTTGTGTTCTTGCAGCAGGTGTGGAGTTGAGACAATGTAACATTAACAACCCAGCCCACCCAGTACGGTAAACACAGCAAATGAGTTTCATTATACTTTGTACATAAAATAAATCTGAACTGATACAACATTGTATTTTTAATAAAAGCCTTAAGGATATTAAAAAAGCCACTTTTACCATGTTATGTTTTTGTACATGTGTGATCAAAATAAAAAAAAAAAAACCTATGATAAAGAAGAATGATCACAACTGCCACAAACCAGCAGATTTATTTAATTTTTTTAAACTGCATGAGAAGTCACTCTTGCTGACAATATACACAAACAGTAGCATTCCCATTATCCACAATTTTCCATGCCCCGATTTACAGAGGCTCTGCATTATCTGATGTGAACCTGTAAGTGCAATACACTACTGTACTGTTTTTAAACATGAATTCATTCGAGCTTTGCTATAAATACTATAAAGAGCACATATTGCTCCAACAGACTTCACAGCTATCAAGAGGAAAGCAGTGCACAGTGTGGCACAATGCACCAGGGAGACTGGAGTTAGATAGGCTGGGGGTTCACTACACCAGTACTGAAGTATTAAAGCTGGTATTGATGGCAAAGTCAAATTGGTGGCGCAGTGGTAGTGCTGCTGCTTTGCAGTTAGGAGACTGTAGAAGATTGTGGGTTCGTTTCCTGGTTCCTCCCTGTGTGGATAGCGCTACGAGTACTGAGAAAAGCGCTATATAGATGTAATGAATTATTATTATTATTAACACGCTTGTGGTAGGATGGGAGGCTTCAAAGTGTTATTGTACCATATAAATTGGTATATCTTTTACACCTATAATTCTAAATCTGAAATGGCCACTGGCATCCATTTTATCCAAGGTAGAAATGGTTCACATTACCTTGGACAACTGAGTTTCTACTGTGGTAATAAAAGATCTGAGCACAATGTTTTTTGTGCGGATTCTATGTAGAACCTGGCGTAGCGAGGCAGGAATATCAACCGTATTAAACTTTGGTAAAGTACTGCTGCTGAAGTGGCCCTTGTGTGTGTGTGTGTGTGTATGTGTGTATATGCGCATGTGTTCACCCTGAAATAGACTAACTGCTTTTCTGGGGATTGTTCTGGTCTTGCACCCAATGTCTGCTGGGATTAACTGCAGCTGGACTGCAACCCTGCCCTGGAAAAGTGGGTTAAGGAAGATGGACAGATAGAGGGCTTGAAGTAGGGAAGTATGCACTGTTACGCTGTAAAAGCTTTCTCTCATTTAAGCACCAATGTATGCCTATAATGTCTGTTTATTGCCTGCTATGCAAGCTACATATCATGCATGAATGAAAACTGCATGCTTTATCAGTCCACCTGGAGAAGGCAGTATCTTCCATATAGTGAAAGCATATATGCGATCATAAGTATGATTTTCTTCGGTTATTATGATCCAGCTATCTGCAGAGCAGAAAGACAAAGAGTACCACTTAGTCAGACGAATTGGGTAACTGGCAAAGAAGGGAGGCTCACAGCCATTCTTTTAAAGTGGCTGAATCTCAACATTCATTTGCTTTCATCCTTTTTAAAATAGACAGTTACGAGGTTTTGAAATATATAGATTTGGTAAATTAAGGCCGTTTCCATCATGCATGGGTGAACTAATAACACGGACTTGAAAAATACTGAACTTATACTTTAAAATCACACATGTCCATTGTTTATCAAAAGAGCTTAGCATACTAGTTAAACTATGTAAATAAACACTTTTACATTGTATTCATCCATTGTCTGAAGCAGAACAGAAAGTCTACCATTTTACAGCCTTGTGCACAAGATTGGAACAAAATCTAAAAAGGGCTACCATCCAAGCAACAAACCACACACAACCACTTTCATCTGCGATATTCTTATGATCAGAGTCTTTTGCGAAACAGATCACAAAGGACATGTCTTGTAAAACACTTAGTTTTTTAAAATCGTATATCCAAAAATAAAGTCTAAACCCTCTTAATAAAAAGGAGCCTTCAAAAATTATGGTTTATTATCAGACAACCATTAATGATGGTTTCCCTATCCCACCTAAAACAGAACATACATTTTTCTAATACAGGGTAACTTCTCATTAACCAAGCTTAAAAAAATAAATAAATAAATAATAATCCTACATCTTCCTAAAGTTAAACTACTGAAACATGACTTTATAAATATTAAAATTTAGAAGTGATTGTTAAATTATCCAAATGCAACTCTAATACTAATAATAAGCACAGTAATTCATGTCATAGAAATAACTTTGATTATTGCTTTTTGATTTTTACAGTCAGGATGACAAGTACTGCTAAGTGATTATTGTGTGGGCCACAGAAGGCATCTGAATGAGCAGCGTGTCTGTGAAATACACTGTGGTTAAATGTTCTAGGCATTCATCGGATAGCTACAGGAAATATTATTATTATTATTATTATTAGTATTAAACATGGATGATTGGTGCCAGGGTTATAGGGTTCCCTTACCAGTTAATCGTGTTTACTAGCTGTGCTGCCTGTCTGAAACTAGGCGATACTTTCAGGTTTTTTGTGTTTTTTTTTCTTTTTAACCACTTATGTCATTTTTTTAAGGCAGAATGTATAAAGTGATTCCAGTACTAGGGGGTAATGCAGTCTCTCAATTAGAGCTTGGTTAGCGAGAAACTCAAGTAAACTTTCAATTACATAAAAGAACAGACATTAATTAAAAAAAAAAAAAACTACATTTGGACAAAACCAAATATTATATTTTAGTACTTTAAGAAATACAATGAAAAATATATATCAGAGAGAGGGAAGAAGAGCTGGAGGTGGTTAAGGATTCAAAAATGATACCCAACATGCATCAAACATTTTGATTGGGGAAACTTCAATTTGGACATGGAAAATGACAAAGGTACTTTGAACAATATAGCTGAGAGGAGCTGCATGCCTTATTAAAAAAAGATAAATAAAACAAAATAAGGTGGTCATTCTGGGACTGGCTTTGAAATCCAATAAACACCATTGTCAAAAAAGGGGCTACTTGTGTGTGTGTGTGGGCCTTTAGCCAAAAGTACCAATAGTTACATTTATAATGGTCATAAACATAAGGCATGACTTCTGGAAATTTGGATGAAACATTTGGGACTCACATACTTGATTACTTACTTGCCCTTCTGAAATTTAAGAAAAAATGCACACATATTTATGGTCACCTATGCCAGGTATGCTAGAGTGAAAGCACATGTTTACTCAGCTCCCAGTCATTTTGAAGAAAAATGAAAATTCAAACAAGAAAAGTATTTTTAGGCCCTGCCAAAACACAGAATCTAATAGTTAAGACCATGAAAAAAGTAAATCCATAAATGCCACAGGCAGCAATGTAAAGTAAATGCAAAAGCCATCATTAAATCTCAGAACAGCACCAGGTCCAGAGAGAGAGAGAGAGAGAGAGAGAGAGAGTCTCTAATGTTACACTTAATCCAAACACAATAAAATTAAAAACAAAGAATAATCGGGATTATTTTAAAAATATCAAATCAATGGCCAGTTTAAAAGGAATATAGCTATTACAAACAGCTTTTAAATTGTAATATCAAGAACAGTAGAAATTTCATAAGTGGGTGAAAGCAATGAGATCTAATAGATTGTTGGAAACGGAACAAGCATTTGGTAGGTAGCAAAATATATATATATATCTCATCAAAGGATACCCACCCTAGAACGAAATGTATCTTTTATCAATACTTAAAATAGTCTTCAGCATGTTTTTGACTCAATGTTAGAAATAAATTCTCCAAACCTCCTGCATGCTGAAGGAGATTAAAAGGAAGCTACGAGGACCAAGATGCACAATAACCAAATAACTACCTAGATTCAAAATAACCGATTCTGTGTTTAAAAAAAAATACTAGAATAAAAACTTTGTTTTCTTTTAACTCTATTGTAAGTGGAAGGAACAGAAGTAAGGTTAGGTAAAAAATAAAGAACTACACAAAAAACAAAGATAAGATGCAAGTGAAATTAGAAATTTAGAGAAAAACGCGGCAAAATAATTATAAATAGATTAAATAAAGAGTAAAGAAACAGTAGGCGAAAGTGTTATGTGAAAAGCTAAAAACAAACTGTTGCATAAATGTTTTGAACAGAAGCAGCAGTTATAAAATGAAATTTAAAAAAAATATATATATAAAAAAAAAAACACACTTCTTTCCAGACAAAAACATGAAGTGTTCTCCCCCTGCCTTAAGGGGTCAATAAATTATTGGGCAATTATTTAAAACACTGGAATAGAAGGAACAGAAAGATGATCTGCTGTGGTGACCCCTAACGGGAGCAGCCGAAAGGAGAAGAAGAATAGTAGGGACTTCACTAGTATATTCTAGATCTGTAGAATGCAAAACACGAATAAAAATAAATAAAAAGTTTAGGATAAATTGCACTGTATTAAAAAGGCACTATGTGCACATTTTATAAGTTTATGTTACAGTATTTGGACATGCCCTACACAAACATACGCAGTCTTTTTAAAAGCTAAGTTAAATATATATTATTATCTACCCATTCTGCTTAACTAAACAAATTAGAATCCCAAGTGCTTTTCAGTGTAGTTTAAAAATGCAGAACAAAAAGTACAGTTTTTTGGTACTGGGTAAACTGTATTAAGTTCATGTGGAGCAAATAGTCTGCACTTGGATTGTGTGACTTGTTGAAACTGTTGTGACTGGTGTGAACTTCAAAGCAATATTTTGTTTTGTTTCATTGCAAATAAACAAAGAAGGTTAAAAATGTGAGTAATCACAGTTGTATTATCCATCTTTGCACTGGACCAATAGTGCTGTTAGTGACCAGAGGGCAAGGCGGAAGCCGACTCTGGACAAAATGGCCTTATATTACTTTCTTTAAAAAGCCAGTACAACAGAAAGTTAACTTTGACTCGGTACAAATATAAATAAGTTGACAAAATAAAATTTAAAAACACACAATAGATGTAACTTAATATTCGTTTTATGAAAGCCTGTTCTCTCAGTTTGAGGCTAGAATAAATGTTTACTTCTTTCCCTTTCTGATTTGTCATTTTAAGAAATCTGCAGTAGAAACATCATACAGAATGCTAACAGTAATGAGATTAAAGTGCATCGTGCTCAAAAATCCCATGTATAAATCTCAGGGTTGCGTGTGCAGGACCGTCAATCTAATGACACTATCCAACTTGGCAATTTTTATTTTTTCCCATAACAAGCTGCCAAAAATACATTAAGGAACATTTTCATTTGAAGTTTCTGGGAGAATTACTCTTAAGAAAAATATTTATATTGCACACAAATATACAAAAATCCTCAAATAATAATAATAATTATTTGCATTTATATAATAACCATAGTGTCCATAAAAAGTACCCCCAGCCTGACCAGAAGTATTCATTACTTTCTTTTTCAGCAACACTAAATAACTATGCATTTATTTTGGTTGTTTGATGCTGGTCAACGGAAAAAGATTCTTTAATGTGAAAGTGAAAAAACTACAGAAAAGTAATTTAATTAGAAATTTGTAAATATATAAAATTGCTAGTCAGTCCACCTGTTATAAGATTACTCATATTCTAAAGAGGCTAGAAGTTTTATCTTGGTGTTAATCAAAATCTTATGATTAGATTTGTTATGGAAATTTAAAAAAAAAAAGTTCAGGTAGTGGGAACCTAACTGATAATCCCCATCTATTAATAATTCCCCAAGACATGACACGACAGGTTTCACTAGTAAAACGAAACTAATCATCATAAAAGTATTTACTTCCTTTAGTATGATACACCGAAAATCAAAACTGATGCAGTATTTTTTTTTTTTTAATGTAACAATTAGTTCAATGAACATCACCTCTCGGTATCGCAGGGGGATTTCAGCTCGCTGTGGTATAAATGCACTACTGCATATCTAAAGTCCCACTTGTGGTGATTTGGTATCATGGGCTAACATATACAATGAAGACAAAAACGGTCAAAGCAACTCTAGGAAAAAGGTGATCAAAAAGCACAAGTCAGGAGATAGAGAGATTACCAAGTCACTGAACACCCCAGTGTACATTCCAGTTGTATCGATGTTTAAGAAATGGAAAACAGTATGGCACATCTGAAAATCTGCCTAGAGCAGGCCATCCACAAACACTGACTTATTGTGGAGGATGAGTAATGGAGACCATCACGAGACCTACAGTAACCCTGAAGGAGTTACAAGCTACAGTCAATCAGTGTGGACAAGTTACAGCAATCTACTGAGGCAAAAATGTAAGTCACACAGTGGATCTGCCAAACATTCAATCCTAGAATCTTCAAAGATTTTTTTTTTGCTGGCAGCATGGGCAGTAGAACATGCCCACCCAGCCCAGAGGAGGGGTTAGTGTTGAAATATTACTATTGGATTTCCTGAACCTTGATTCCTGCCTCCCATAATCAGTGTGTGCTTGTCATTTGCATGTTCTCCCCAAGTATTTGTGGATTGATCATTATCAGTAAGTGTGCACAACTGTATTCTTTCCAGTTTAAATATTGGAAAAATGTAATTAATACTAAAATTAGGAATCCTTCACGTGTGGTTAAGTAAATAACACCCATACCATTTTTCTATACCCCGGAGGATCTGTAGTATGACCACTAAATAAATAGCAACTGCACCACTAAATTTTCAAATATTATGATGTGTATTTGCAAATAGCTGGATTAGATTTAAACAGATAAATTGGGTTTGTGACTGGATTGGACAACGCATACTCTTCTCTGATCAGCTATGCAAGTCACACCTGCAAAGGGCAGGCGCCCCACCAAACATCACAGCTGTTTCTTGTATTACACCTGCTGCTACTACTAATACGATCACCAGCACTCCAGGATGCTAATCTGAGCAGATTAAGAAGAACACTCAGCAAATGGTGGAATAATGTATAGCTATATGTTTTCTTTGGTTCTTGGCACAGAACTTAAACTTTTCTTTTCAGGTTGACCACAGCATGAGATTATGGATCCCCACCTACAATGTCTGTATGAAATAACAATCATTTGTGCAAAATACAAGTGTGCCAGAAATCAGCTTCCAAAACATGCTGGAAAAACTGCATGAAATCTTGAGTGTACTTAAGTCACTCACTGACCCCTCCAGTGACAGAGTTGTAAGACTTTTGCAAGGGGGTACCAGCCATGCACAACTCCTTGAAAGCCAGTTTTGAGACAATTACACACACATCTTGAATTGATTTTTATTTACTTTTATTGCAAAGATATTAGCATTATTGATTTAATAGAGCCCCCTACCACTGTCACCACTAAAATTTATCCATGGGGAAGGAGGAGAGGAAAAAAAAATTTGAATTGTGGTTGATAGCCGTGGCATGTTTGCTCAATAATTGAGTGCGAGTGTGTATGGCCAGTGGTGGAATGAACTCGGGCTCCCACAAGTCCAAACTCGATTTAGGTGGGTTTGAGAGTGCCGTCTTACTTTATCAGCTGGCACTATGACCATCCTACAAATACATCCTCTCCCTCCGTATTTGTTTTCTTTAGTTACACATGTAAGCAAAATATACTCACCTATAAATTCAGAATGACTGTCCACTCAGCCTGGCTTTGAAGTGCATGAAAATTTAAAATAAACCCTTACAGATACAAGGTGATCATTCTGAAAAGAAAGCATTCAGGCTTGGACAATCCAAGGGATTAAAACATGGCACCATGGTGTCCAATGCAGTTGACAAGGTTGTTTTAGGTAAAAGCAGCATGTAAGCTAAACTAAAATTCAGCTACCACATAGCTAGGTGCTGGCCTAAAACATAAAAAGGTGCCATATAAAGTAAAAATGTACATTTTCTGTGCAAGAAGGCCTCATTATGGCATTTGCCACAGTTGCACAAAGTACACGGTGTGGAGCGGGTTGATATTCTGTCACGCAGAATACCAAATGTATGTATATAAATGTTTGATTCAGTTACATTGCACAACTATGCATTTACTAGCAAAGGTTTACACAATAACTATACAGATGAAAAACCTACATCATTCTGCCAGTTTTACATGCCTGTCATTTGAACTGAATGATGTGAAATTTGTGTGTCTGCATGTTGTGCTGCGGCTTTGCTGTGGGGTAAACGGTCCTAATTCTAATCCCAATCATGCATACACAGCTTTTTATATTTGCACTTGAATAGGAAAAGAAAAAGCAGGGCAGGGTTTTTGACAGCTTTATTTTGACATAAAAGCACAACTTTAATAGCAAGCTACACATACAATGCACATCAGTTATGCTTTTAATAGGATCTCAAAACTTCAAGACACTATCCATGCAAACATTGCAGCTTCTTTATCAGGTAAATCGTGAAAGACTTGCAGTCGAATATTAACAGAGTCGTAAGCAGTATTTCTGTGGAGAGGAGACATCAAGCCAATGTGAAAAAACAATGCTCACGGATTACATGATATCCCTATTTTGATTTAAGACTGAAAAGATTGCACCCCTTCCCCCACCCAAAACGTTTTCAAAACAATTGCATTTACAAGATTAAAAAAATTATATATAAAAAATTCAATTTTAAAAGACTGAACTTTGACATTTAAAATTTTATAAAAATGTTTGGACCTATTGCACAACTATGTAAATCAACACCTCCTCCGTAACAGGTCAGTGTAGCTTATCCAACTCAAAGTGCACAGGTTTACCTTTTTCATAATCAAGTAGGACCACAGTCAATTAACTGGGGGGAAAGCAGTAGTTTGATGCACATTTTTTACTTACATTACAAAGTTAGCAATACACCAACACAAGTGTGGTTAAAAACCTGAACTGCATTTCTCTGCAGACTGCGTTTGCTAAATCTCCTCCACAATGCATTGAAACAGAAAGGGACATACTCAGAACTGAAATTAAATGTAAACATTTTAACTAAATGTTTTAGTTTCAGGCACGGGATAAAATGTCAAAACAAAGCCCAAACTTTGTAAGATTGTTTCTCTATATTTTGAGGAATGCATCAGATGACGAGAAACGTCATATTATTGCTCATCATTTAGTATGCCTGCATCACATTTCACGGCTCACGACATCAATGAGTGGAGGGAACAAATATATATTAAAAAAAACCCAACACACACACACACACCCCAACACCACAGCCGCAAAGCTTAAGATACATCAGCAGCAATAGGAGGACCCCAGAGGCAGGTACGCAAGTCGCTTTGAAAGTCTCACTTTTGGACTTCCTTGACGGATCGTTTAGGTCACCCTTGGGAGGTTCTCAAGCCACGTTAACGGACTGTTACAAAAGTCGGACATCGTGGAGACTTTAAAAAAGGAGGACAGGATGCCAAAAAGAACATTTTTCCCACCAATGTTTGGTAACCCTAGCAAATTGAGCTTAAGGAAGGAAACTACTGTACAGGATCAAACCGAGCATGCGATGGCGCGTGCCCTACGACGTTAGCTCAGGAGCATGCGTTAAAATCAAAAGACGGAACGGCGCGTAAAGGGGCAAGTGCATAAGACCAAATTATGCTTAAGCACACTGGGGGCAGAGGGGGAGAAAAAAAAACCACACAACCACACACACAACTATATTTTACCTGCGAAAAATGGTTTAATATTTAACCTGACAACGTCGGTAGGCACTAGGTTCGACGTACATTTAAGCTGTTCCAGGACAATGCGAATTAATTTTATGAAATCCAGCCGGATATTTTCATACATTTTAGGCAAGATCGACCAAGTCCCTCCCCACCATTAATTAATAAGGCTAAAGCACGGGTGTTAAACCGATACTCGGAAACAATCGTGATTAAGCACTACTGTAGTGCTCAGAGTGCACCTATAGAAAAGTACTAAAAAACGGGAATCATTCTTCACTAGGCAACAAAATCTAAAAATAAAGAAACTGGGGGAAAAAAAGAAAGAAAGAAACCAAGTGTAACGAAAAGAGGGATACGACGCATCGAAGCCGATTCTAGTCCTGTCAGCTGGTATGAACTGCAGGTGACGCATAACCTACTGCTTTTGTCCATAAACATGTTGCACGCCTTAAAGAACGCACATGTTCAGTGTGTGCTTGTGTACTGTTAATGTCTAAAGGGACGGCATTAATGATGTGCGCACGCAACACACTTCAAGAAAATCGAACGGAGTTTTATTTCTAACCAACAAAAAAACACTCCAGATACGAGCTAAACGCCGGATAATGACCCGATTATCTTAACTGATCTCCTTCACACCTCGCTCCTTCAGAAGAAGAGCCTCTTTTTTCAGGGTTTATACGACGGTCGTCAGCCCAACTTAAATTGAGCATCACCGCCACCTACTGAGCTGGAGTATTAAGCAGAGCCTACTATCCTCACACTGCCGCCGTACCCAGACTTCGCTCGCCCATCTCGCCGTTCTCAATTTTCTCCCGCCTCAGCAGCCAACCGGCCACTACAGTATTTATCACATTCTCGCATCAGAGAGATTAAATATGCCCGTTTTTGCATCCATGCTTGACCTGATCATTTCGCTATTAAAACGTCCGCATCTTGATCTATGTAGCATTCACTGCCGCTAGTACAAGCATTCTTTTTCCTGTACATGACCCGGAATTTATAAAAACGGGAACACATGGAAAGTCGCGTTGACATTCGCAGCATACAGTACAGCCCTCCCGCCCCTTTCAACTTACCCTCTGCATTGCCTTAAGTATAAGTGCTAGTTCGTATCTTGGCATCTTGGCCCCTGTCACTGGTAACGGTAGACAAGTCTCAATGAATTATATATATCTTTGTCGCTCTCACGGAACTGCCACGGTTGGCGTCTTCCGGACTAGCCTCACATGTAATGGCAGTGAAGAACAAATCGCCTGTTCTTCGCATAACGTGCTGTGTCTTTATAGGGCGAATTCTCGTTTTCCCCGCCTCCCGCCCCCAACCCTCGCCACACCCCTCCCCGCCCTTTACAAACCCATAGGAACACAAATGTTAACAGTTATGACGACTACCCGCGTGCTTTGCTTGAAACCTGCTCTTTTTGCGTTTCCAGCAACTTTAACACGTTCACAACTGTACACTCTTTTAGGCAGTCTGCGTGGATTTAACTCGAGTCAGGCAAGGTAGGAAACTACAGCGTCAAATTTGGACACGTTGGTAATGAATGGGCACGTTAATACTTTGTTGCTGCTGCGTTGTTTTTTATTTCAGAAAAAGAAAAAGATGCACCAATAAATAAATAAAAGTCAATGAAACATCTAATCATCCTGATAAATATGCAGTTACATCGTTTCAATACGGGCTGGGCATAAACCTGGTTTGTTTTTAACGTGCCTAAAGTCGATCTCCATACTATACATGGTTTATTGTCAGTGCAAACGTTGTGCCAAAGGCGCTGAACTGTAAACCACAAGGTTGTTAGTTTAATTCACAACACTGAAGAACATTATGACCTTGAGTTCCTTCACCTGCCAGTGCTCCAGTTCAGTTACAGTAAAAGTAAGTTTCCTCGATCTCTGAGAAATTGCGTTAAGGTTTATATACTGTCAGTGTATAAATATGGACAGCACTGATGAATGGTCACATTCACAGAGGTGGATGGCTTGATCATTTCTGCTTGCAGACATGAATCCTTTTTCAAAGATCTGGCTTGAGACTCTATTATGCTGAATGTAACTGTGTGTCTTTACTTCCACAGAGGTGGATGGCTTGATCATATCTGCTTGGTGACATGAATCTTTTTTTAAAGATGTGACTTGAAACTGCTACGCTGACTTTAACTGCGTATTTGGGATGTGTAAGTTGCTTTGAATAAAGGGATGCATTGATTGTCCTGGGTGCAGGCCCTGGGACCCTTGTCACCAAGGGGTTTTTGTTTCAGTGTACTCTCTGGTTTTTCCAAGCAACAGTGTTTACTGGTACCTTACTGTGTCCCACTCATGAAATGTACAATTGACCACTTGCATGAAATGAATGACTACGTTTCCATTCAACACTTAGAATAATTTAAGATTGACTACAAGATAATCAAGATTGACAGCAAGATCAAATCTCCAACAGGGACCTTTGAATGGGTATGATAAGTGTATACTTTAGTTCCACAGACCTATTGATACCACTGTTATTGATGGCATCTGTAAGTCCGAACATTTAAAGTAAAAGAAGTAAAATGGTCTGAAGAGCTACAACATCAGTTTTAGTCAAGACTAAATATAACACCATGTATTTCAGTAATTTGGCTTTATTATAGAAGTGGTCATTACTGCTAACATCTGGAGACACAAGAAGGGCAGTGGTAGTGTGGTGTTTATCACTGTAACTCTTACTAGCATCAGTTCTTATTACTTCATGACAGGCAGTATAGCAACAATGGTTAATTCTTTAGACTTCAAACCTGAGGTTGTGGATTCAAATCTCATTACTAACACTGCATGACCATGAACAAGGAGGGCACTTCACCTGTCTGTGCTGCAATTGAGGCCAAAAAAATAAAATTTTATCAATTTTATTTTTCAAATGTTGCAAGTTGCCTTGGATAAAGGCATCAGCCAAAATAATCTACTATATAATAAAACACTACTGTCTCTATGTTTGTGTACGTGTGTGTGTGTGTGCATCTGGTCGATCCTAGCAATCTGATTGGTCAATTGGTTAGTCTGATTGGTTAGTTTCGCTTTGGTGGTTCAGTGGTGGGGATGGTGACATGATACATTAAGGATGCAAATTTCAATTACCGATTGTTACATTTTTTATTTGGTGTTGGTGGCTCAGTGGGAGGGGTGGTGACATGATATGTTAAGGGTCCAAAGTTCAATTCCTGATTGTGACATTTTTTATTTTGTTTTCATTTTTTTATTTTATTGATTTTATTTGAAGAAAACAACATTCTAAACAATCATGTCAAATTTAACAATAAAGAAATAAATATTATTTTTTAAAAGGAGTTTAAATGGAGCATTTCAATGACAGCAAAGTTAATAACATACCAGCTGACACCGAGTCACTAAATCCTAACAAGATGCAACCCGAGTACCATCAAAAATGGTAAATATTTACAAGAAAATGAAAGGTAGGTGGGTGGCTGGCCCATCTACTATTGGTGTTAGTCAAAAAGCAAACAAAGCCCCTCAAAATGACACAAGCCTGAGAAGCAGGCTTAACGAGAATGCAACCAAGAGAGGAAGTGTGGATTCAAAGGAAAGGCAAAGTAGGAGGGTACACATAAGGCAAGAGATATCTAATATTTTAAAATTTATTCTATTATTTGCCTTCAACAGTTAACATAGCTTAGTAAGTAATATGACACTAAGTAAAGTTATAAGTTCAGCAAAAAAGGACAAAATAAAAAAAAAATAGTAAAAAAGGCAGAGATTTTCCTTTTTGGCTTCAGTGCTCTCCTCAGCACCTTCTCACCCTAATAGCAAACATTTTCAGGGATAAGGATTGTACCAAGGTTATGTAAACTGCTGGAACTCCAATTTAGAAATATGTGTATGTATTTGCAATTTTTTAGATTACTTTTAATAAAAGTCTGTTCTTTCACTCTTTATGTAGGTCCATTCAACTGGGTGGCAGAACGCCAGTCAGTGCCTATGTCATCACTATCAGGCACAATTCATCATAATGCACACTCACATGCAGTCCACACTCACTCACATTGTGCCACCATTTAAGTCTTCACTTAAGAAACCTTTAAATGCTCAAGGTTCACACTTCTGCACTGATTGTAAAAATATATATCTTAGTCTAGCCCTGCAAGCAGGACCTCCAACTTGCAGGGAAAATGTGGAGGTAGGTGGTAGTATTGCCACTCCTGCCACCATAAAAAACCTCACACTGTTCCAGTGTGGTGCTGAGATGTCACCTGCTGCAATCAGGTCCCAATTCAGGTGATTTTTCGTGTGATGGGTGAGGCATTGTGCTATCAGTAAGGTTTTCTGGGTCATTTGTCACCCATTCATTTTATTAGTACCTTTATTCATCCAGTACAGGGACTTAGAGAGCTACAGCCTATTAGAGCAGCATTGAGTAGAAGGGAATAGCGAAAACACTAAATGGAAGTCACAAATTTATACACCCATTAACACTGATTAATAAGTCAATCTAATGAAGCAAGCTTCATTGTAATGGCAAGTTTACACCAGTGCTGCCAAGAAATGTACAGATACAGTACATCCATACAATATATACATATACTGTATACTGGGGCCCCCACCTCTGATATCTATGCTCAACAAATGCAATGCTTACTCAAATGAGGCACTCCACTGGCTCTACTGCATGTTGCACAGGCACTGTCTGTGTGTAGACTGCACATTCTGCATGTGTCTACATGACATTCCCTTCTTCTACTAGTTGTGCTACACGATGTTCTCGCTTTTTAAATTCTTCTATTATATCCGATTTTAAAACCATATTCTCTAGTCTTGATGTACATCAAGACTATTCAATATGATGGTATCGATGATTCCGTTTTATAATTTAATCCTTCTTGTAAAACTATTTTAGACTCAATTGCTCCGCTCAGGATATGCTGTAATAAGGGAAGACCTGCTCCCTGGCTAAATAAAACTATGCGACCGTTACGCCATGCCTGTCTGTCGAACTACGGAATGGTGTTGGAAAAAAGATGGACTGATTGTTTCTAAACAAATTTTTAGGACTTCTCTATTCAACTTCCAGGTTGCAGTTAAGAAGGCTAAAGCAGTGATTTCTTCACTGATTTAGTATCCCGTCATTCTAAGAATCCTAGGGTCTTATTTAATTCAATTAATGCAGCCATTCACCCTCATTTTGTGACGGGATTAAATAGTACTGTTCTTTTCATGTGAGCAGTTTCTTTCATTCTTTGTCAGTAAAACTGATACAATCCACTGTGGTATTGTTCCAACTGGCTATGAACTTCCTACTGTTAATCATGGCATTGTCTTGGAATCTTTTGATCTTGTCTCACTTTCACAGTTAAAAAGTACTGTTGACACCCTTAAACCAGCTCTCAGTCCTCTTGATATTGTACCACCACACCTCTTATGGCGCTTTTCCACTGCATAGTACGGCACAGCACGGTTCAGTACAGCTCACCTTGGTTCGGCTCAGTTCAGCTCGGTTTGCGTTTCGACTGCAGTTTAGTACCGCTTTAGAGTGGGCGGGATTATTCACGTGTCGTTATAGTTGCGCCGACCTCCTGAAAAACTTTTTCATTCCGCGTCGCCCCATCCAGCTCTCGCTGGATCCGCTCCTCGGCTACCAACGAAGGAACGTCTGTACTTCCTCAATAGACCACCAAGCAGCCATTTTTGGTTAAAACAAAATGGTGCGTCCGAACCTTCGCTGGCTGTGCTAAAAATCTAGCGGGTCTGTTGTGTCTCGTGTCGCAAGTTCAGTGAAGCAGTAATGACGATTTTCTCCGGCCAATCAGTGACCAGCAGAGTTTACACGTCACGTTTTGGTAACGGTTCGGCGCTTGGAACCTCGGCTGAGGAGGTACTAAAAAAAGGACCAGGTACCAGGTACTGTTCCCAGTGGAAAACCCCCCAAAAGTGAGCTGAACTGAACCGTGTCGTGCTGTACTATGCAGTGGAAAAGCGCCATTAGTGGAAGCCTTTGATGTTTTGGGTCCCTCTTTACTAGCCATTATCAATGGTTCTATTAGTGAGAGGTTTGTGCCCTCATTTTTTAAACATGCTGCAGTGCACCCCTGTCTAAAAAAGGCAGAGTTAGATCCTGGAGTTTTAGCCAATTTTCACCCGATTTCCCAATTGCCATTTCTCGCTAAAATATATGAAAAAAATATTTATAATCAATTGGCTGATCAACTTAACCCCAATAATTTATTTGAGATCTACAAATCTGGCTTTAGGTGTTATCATGGTGTTGAGATGGCCCACCTGAAAGTATTCAATGATATCTCTATTATTACTGACTCAGATGATGTGGCAGTCCTTGTCCTCCTTGACCTGTCCGCTGCCTTTGACACTATTGACCATGAGCTATTGCTGATGCGGCTTGAACATCTTGTTGGGCTTAAAGGGGCTGCTCTTAACTGGTTCAGGTCATATCTAATTGGTAGACACTTTTCAGTGACTTTAAATTCCTCTTTTTCGTCAACTGCTCCTCTTAAATGTGGTGTTCCTCAGGGATTCATTTTGGGTCCTATTTTATTCTCTATATACCTTCACCCTATTGGAGCTATTTTTAGGAAATGTAACATTTCTTTTCACTGCTATGCTGATGATACACAAGTTTATATTCCCGTCTGGAACTCTGCAATAAATGAACTCCACAACTGTCTTTCTGAACTAAGATCCTGAATGGCTAATAATTTTCTTGATCTGAATCAAAATAAAACGGAGGTGCTTATAGTGGGTCCATCAGCTAAAGCCCAAATTGGTCTTGGACTTCTCGGCTGTTTCTCTGTCTTTTGCTAACCTCAAGTCCGTAATCTTGGTGTTATTTTTGACAGTAACCTCTCTTTTGAGAAACAGATTAATTCTGTAGTCAAGAGTTGTTTTTTCCAGTTTCATCTTTTAGGTAATGTGGAATATGGCCGGCAGCTTCTCCCGGCCAATACCCCCAAGCCGCCAGATGGAGCCCCCCCTGCAACATGAAGGTGCCCCAAATTCCAGCAGGGAATTATGGACAATGGAGTCTTTCTTCACAGCCCTGCTGGATAACGTGGGGACCGCCAGGGGACGCTGCAGGGAGGCCCAGGGACTTCTATTTGCCTTAAAGCCTGGAAGTACTTCCCAGTTGAGGGGATAGAGGAAAC
This sequence comes from Polypterus senegalus, assembly GCF_016835505.1. Lineage (NCBI taxonomy): Eukaryota > Metazoa > Chordata > Cladistia > Polypteriformes > Polypteridae > Polypterus > Polypterus senegalus. The sequence goes on from NC_053155.1 coordinate 61,903,439, forward strand.
GACGTACTTCCGGGCTGAAGAAAAGGAGTTTTACCTGAACCGGAAGTGCTAAAATAGTCACATGGGTCAAGAAGCATAAAAGGACTGTGGGAGATCCCAGCAGTGGGCCGAGTAGGGAGGAAGGGTGACTGAGCTGCTGGGAGGTGTGGAGGATTTATTATTGAGAATTGTGATTATTGTTATTGTGTATTGTTTATTTAAGAATAGCGGAGGTGGAGGTGCTTTGTGCACTTATTTATAATAATAAAGTCAACATTTGGACTTTTATCTGGTGTCTGGCATCTGGTCTGAGGGCTCAAGGCGACGACAGCACCCCCTATCTGTCACAGTAAGATCAAGCCTTTTTTATCTTCTAGGGATCTTGAGAAAGCTACTCATGCTTTTATTTTTTCTCGCCACGATTACTGCAACTCGCTGTATTCTGGGATTAACAAATCCCTGATACGCAGGTCACACTTGCTTTCTGGTTGGGGCAAGAAAGTATGACTCTGTTTTTCCAATATTAGCTTCTTTACACTGGCTGCCTGTCAGTTTTTGAATTGATTTTAAAATCTTGTTGATAGTTTTTAAATCTTTACGTGGGCTAGCTCCTACATATTTATCCAGATTGTGTGCTTTACACCAGCCATCCAGAGTGCTTAGATCTTCTGGTCAGTTGTCTCTTGTTATCCCTCGTACCAACTGTAAAACTAAGGGGGACAGGGCCTTTACAGCTGCTGCTCCTCGCCTGTGGAACCCTTTAACTCATCACATAAAGGAGTCGTCTACAATTGAACTGTTCAAAACAAGATGAAAGACTCATTTCTATTCACTTGCTTTCTGTGTCCTTTAGTAATACTGATGATTTCCTCATTGTGATTATGTAATCTTACTTCTATTTATTATTTACAGTATTTTATTTATGTTCTTTTATTTTTATTTATGTTATTTATGTTAATTGTATGTTTTTCTTCTTTTATTGTAAAGCACTTTAGCCACAGCATTCCTATGTTGTTTTAAATGTGATATATAAATAAACTGATTGACATTCTACTGCCCAGATATATTCATATATTTGGTGGCTCTAATTTGGTTCTCTTTGAGTGGGATTGGCTGTATATATAGTGTTTCCTGTAGTGGAATGACACTCCATTTATAGTTTATTTTTGCTCTTTTGTCGGTGTTGCTGGGACAGCCAATTTTCTTGACAACCCTGACCTGAATAAGTGTATTAGAAAATGAAAGGATAAATGGTTAAAATCAGACAGTGTAACAAGGTGCTATGTAGGCGCCTGACCTGACACAGTCTCACACCGGAAGCACATATACTGTAAAAACAAAGACACTTTTATTTTTCTTCACCTGTGGGGCACGTCTTCCCCGTGTCCCACAGCCACAACACAGTCACAAAACAGACCAAAACACAAACACACACAGTCCTATTTTGCACCACCAATCTTCCTCCAAGCTTCATCCTTCTCCTCCCAGCTCTAGCCATTGAGTAGTGGTTGCTGGCCCCTTTTATAGTCAACCCGGAAGTGCTCCAGGTGGTTGACTGCCGAGTTCTGGCTGCACTTCTGGGTGTGGTGAATACACTGCCCCTAAGGGCTCAGGAGTCCCAGCTGCAGCACCCCCTGGCGGCGCCTGCAGGACTCAATAGAGCTGCACCCAACTCCAGTTCCCATGGAGCCCTGCGGGAAACCGAGGCACCGCTCCAACCCAGGGGAGATGCCATCTAGTGTCCGGGGTAAGGTATTGCACAGTCCATGGTTGCTCCCCTGAACACATAGTGAAGGGGTATCCTGGCTGGGCATGGACCCCGGCCGTCCTCCAAAACAGTTAAGAAAAGAAAGTCTTCTTCATAAAAAATGGCATTAAATATACTGTACATGTATGTATTATCAACACACACATACAAAAACATAATTTACAAAATACACCAAAGTGTTATTACATTCAACCAATTGCATTTTTTTCTATCACTTTAGGTTGGGTAGGTGAGGTGTTTTTATAAATAGTTACTACAAATGTGGACAGTCTGCTAGAGGTAAATTGGATGTGACATAACCTCCAAATAAATCAAAATGATGCCATTAAGTAAAATGCCTTTAGGAGAAGGTGAAAAGATGGAGCAAGGGCAGGGTCCAAAACATGCCATAAGAAACTTCATTTTGAGCTTCATCTTTTAGATACCCCATTGTGTGCACCCCCAGGTGTTGCAGATGCACATCCCATTTTATCTGAGTTGATATCATTTTGTCTGTGTGCTCCTTCATGCTTTTAACAGTGCAAGCATTATACAATATTTCGAATTTTAGGGCTTAAGCCCTAGCTAAGTTTAGTAGATAGACATTGTTTATAATAAATCAACTACCCTTATACGGTTCTTACATCTATACCATATACAATATATTAAGCAAAATCTGCACTCAGAATGAACAGTTGTCACAAACAGCACATCCTTGGAGGACAAAGGAGAAATAGCACAGAAATGCTGGTATTCTGCCCCTGCTATGTCTAGCTTGCTAAGCTTGACAGACAGCTAAACAGGATGAATGAAGTGTCAAGCACTGAAGTAAAACAATCACTTCACTTGAACGTCTTGGTCTGCACCGAATCAGAAACATTCTGAAACTGACAAAATTATGCCTAAAAATAAAAGTCTTTGCTCTCCCGTCTGTGGTTACTTTCAATTCAAGTTTCCTGACATTTTTGTCAGTGCCAGGTAATGTCTTTGTACAAAAAAAGGAATACAGCCTATAGCCCAAACCAGCAACCTCCAGGTAGAACGCCATGCAAGCCAATGAGATTCCAGATTCGTTCATATTTACAGATGCCTCTGACTCTAAATCAGACTCAACAAGATCATACATGTTTTCCAGCAGGTGAGGTTTTTCCTTTAACTTCCGTAAGAAAAGCTGGTCCCTTTAGCCACATAGGGTCATTCAGCTGAGTTTCAGGTATACTGAATGAGATCCATGATCAGCTGGCTTTTGACTTTATGGGATGTCATGCTACTGTTCTGGGTATGAAAACATGAATATGTTTCACCCTGTTGCTGACATACGCATAAAACCTTAGGGTCTGATTGGAGATAAAAACCCTCGACAAGTTTACTGTTTGTGTAAAAACAGTAAAGCACCTGGGATGATTTCTGACTCATCTGTGATCAGTACTGCAATTTATTACAGTAAAAACTGCACTTCTCAGTACCAGGCAAGGCACTGTGCTGCACAGGGTGGCAGGGTTTACTTTGCCAAGAATGAATCCAACAAGACATGCTCCTTCTTTATCAGCCACATTCATCTATTTAGACTGCAGTAACTTTTACTGAAATTTCTGTAAAAATGTGCATTTCTATCTTTTCAGCAAAAGAAAGATTAGTAGTTATACAAGTTCTCTGTACTTTGGTCAGCTTGATTTACTTAATTGCCCAGAGGGGACTGGGCAGTCTAATGGTCTGGAATCCCTAGAGATTTTATTTTTTTCTCCAGCCTTCTGCAGTTTTTTTTTTTTGTTTTTTCTGTCCACCCTGGCCATTGGACCTTACTCTTATTCTATGTTAATTAATGTTGACTTATTTTATTTTCTTATTGTGTCTTTTATTTTTCTATTCTTCATTATGTAAAGCACTTTGAGCTACTTTTTGTATGAAAATGTGCTATATAAATAAATGTTGTTGTTGTAAACATTTTCCATTTGGCTTCTGTTTCCTCTGAAAGAGGAGAACCCCAGTCAGTAGACTTACTTGTGATATTTTAGTAGGAATTTTCCTTGAATTTTAATAGGAGCAACACATTCTAGGGGATCAAAAAGACTGTTGACTGTTGCAAGCCCACCGTATGTGTAAAAGTTTAGTCAATTGCTGAATATGCTGTAGTTACTAGTTCCACCCAACATTCAAATCTAAATCTTTTAGCATAGACTTCTGCAGGAAATGCTGCCAAGAATTTCTAATTATTTGAAGTAACTGCATGAAGTCTTGTATTATAAGAAGTCAACATCTCTTGTATTTTTTTGCAGGTGAATTGCTTTCTGCACAGATGCTACTGATTTAAGCTCATCATTCACATAAAAGCCTCATTCTACAAAGTATTTGCCATCTGTACCATACTCATCTGTGCCTTATAATGCTACACATCGTGGACCATAGATTGCAACATCTGGCAAAGGGCTGTTTCCAAACCTTCACCCAGTACTCTACAATGTCTTTACTGGGGTAACTGTGCTTATATCTCAGAGATCAAAGGAAATCTGTGTTATCTTCTCTAACAAGAAAACTTCAAAACATTTGGTCTATATCAGTGGTGAATGCAGTTTGTTCTCTTCTAAACTACAGCAGCAGTCCGAATAGACTGTTATTGAAATTTGATCCAACAAGACGGTCATTATTTAGAGAAACTCTCTGATACTCAGCACTAGAATCAAACACCGCTCAAATCTGTTCCTGATTTTCTGAGGCTGATACACCCCAAAGAAGGGTAAGTACCAGTGCTGGGCTCCTTGTTGAAGGGGATGAACGAGATAAGCACAGTTATGACCAAACGTTGTTAGCATGAATGTCACAAGGTTTTCCATCATCTCAGGTTTCTTGTTTATACTATGAAGGGAATTTATTTGCTTAAGACCTTGTTCTCTGTTGTTTGGTAGGCATTGACAAGGTGTCTTAAATGGGAGAGATGTCACCCAGCTGTTTGAGTCACCTAAAAACATCTGTTGGCCCATAAGTTGTAGAAGCAATTGAGTTTCAGCAGAACATTCTGCCTTTTCATCATCCTTCGACCTATTAAAAATATTCTTCTTAATGAGCAGTCACCCAAGATGAGTGACTCAGATGAAGGGCATATTAGTGAAGATAAGATGTGATGTGACATTGCATTGAATATCTCCTTGACATGGATGTGATGATATCATGGACTAAAGAAAGAAGGATGTACATCTCTCTGTTATAAAAAAAAATCTTGGAAGGCTTGGAAGAAGACAATACGTGATCTTCTCGGAAGACATTTTGACGTCCCACGAGACAAGGCAGTGAGATAAAAGGACAGCTGCTGTACAGGCTTTTAAATGATCGACACACAGTGCGACAAGCAGAACACGCAGCTCGGTAGTGGCAGCAGCAGAAAGACAGCAGCATGTTTTTAGACCCCAGACAATGTGAGCGGCAGAGACGCGAAGTGGCCAACCCTCCTAGTTATTTGATAAAAATTCACAAGCACTGACTGTACATTTCCTAAACACTTATCTCCAACAATGACCCATCCTAAATCCATCCTCTACACCAAGAGTTCCCAAAGTGATCGATATGGACCCCCTGGGGTCGATTTGAACTTTCTAGGGGTCAATAGTTTAAATAAAAAAATTTGGGGGTCGACAACAGCAAAAATAGACCCCCTTACTGCTGCTGTTTGTTTGTTACTTCAAACTATCTATTATTCCAATAGGTACCTAATTAAGAAGTAAAATAATTAAAAAAAAACACTTTTTTGATAGAAACACATTACATACCAAACTTGCGAACGGAAAGGTAAAATGTGTCATTAACACGTAATAATGCATGAAAATACATGGAGCACAAACATGCCTGTGCATTGTCGTATCGAAAGTATCAAAGCAAGTGCGGACATGAACAACCGATACATGCGACTAGGGGGTCGACGGTTTTAAAAGTTTTTGGTAAAGGGGTCTGTGGCTGAAAAAAGTTTGGGAACTCTTGCTCTACACGAAGAGGAGCGTTGTGTGGACCAGTTTGCTATTATCACATTATGAACTTGTCGTTATGCCTCACCAAATAGGAGAAGTATTTGAGCTTCTGGACCCAGTGGAGGTAGACTAGGTGCTATACTTTTCAGATATACTTGTTGTTGTGCTGCTGCGGGATATGACATTTCCGATCTGCTCTCTGCCATCTCCTTGCATTCAATAAGTGTTGATAGCGTTATTTTTATTTTTACTTCCACAAACTCCTTATTAAATCACTAAGCTCTTCTTCCTCACGTCACCTTCACACCTGAGTATATACAAAGTGTATAAAGTGAATATGAGCCTTCAATATGAAACTTATCACAGTAGATCAAGCTGATGACCCATTGCTTTGCTCATCTAGAAAGAAACTCATGCTGCTTTTTCAAGACAATCCTTTGGATACACTTAAGACAGATTATTGAACAATTTCTGGAGTGCTAAGCAACTCCACAAATATCAGTGTATTTAGAAGTAATTACAAGTGGAGATGTTTTTACTTCTTCCTTCTCGCCATGCTCAGGAGCTGGTCCCAGGTGAAGTGCTGCCTCATGTCCATGACCTTCAAACTCATTAAAGCCGATAGCCACTGTACTGTCCTTTACAACATGATCTTTGGAAGAACAACACCTAAACAGATACCATTCATTTTTAGATACATTTTGCATTCTTTCAGCATCTTGCTCCTAAAGCCTCTGCATTTCTTTAGATGATGGGGTTTTTATGAATACAACACTGCCTGTCAACCTTTAGCTCGCTGCTGAGCGTGTCTGACATACTAGATGGAGATGATGAGACTTCTGTCCTGTGTGCAGAGATGTAACTGCGCAAATGGATCTGCTTCTTATTTTGCATCTTATTTTTTGACAAACATGCAGAGCACAGTTAAAAGCTGGGGTCATTCCTTTTTTGGGCTTTTTTGCAAACAAAGCTAGTAAAAAACAAAAATGGAGGAAAGGAACATTTAAATTGCTTCTTGCTGCGTTAATGTGTTGAAGGGGGGGAGAGAAGCATGAGGAGCACTACAATGTTGTGGGGTTAAGGTGGGTACTTTGTGTCTTTGGTTTAATCTTTAAAATCCATAGCATTGGGAGTGGCTGTCAACTTCTCCTTTTCCTTAAGAAAAGATGAGGGATTCCATTAACCATCAGTCTGATTGTTTCATGTGAAGAGTGCCTTATTCACATGTGACTTTCTGGATGCTTTGGTAGAATCAGAGGCATGTGGCATGATTTTATAATTTTGTGAGTTTAAGATTTCTTTTGCTCTCTCTTTGCTATTTTACGTGTGCCTTCCATATTTCACCTAACTGTCCATGTCATCAGTTTGACAATGAAAGGAGCTTTGAAATAATTCTTTGGTTATAAGAAAGTTTTAGACTTTCTTTCCACAAAGCTGCTTTGTTGGACCTGCCATGATGCTGCATTTTCACTTATCTGCCCCTGCTATGTGTAGCATGCAAAGCTCAACAGATAAGCTAAACAGGTGACAAATGAAGAGCCAAGCACTGAAGTAAAATTAACAAACTTGAATGTCTTGTTATGTAGTGAATCACCAACATCGTGAAAGTGAAAAAAAAATAGGTAAAAGTATGTGTGCGTGGGAGGCAGCTAAAGGGTCTAAATGAGAATAATTCCACTCTAGAAAAAGGGGGTGGCAGACTACACTGACCTTTTTTCTTGCTTTCCTGCAGACCGTACGCATAAAATTCCGCCTGGCCCTGATGACTTTACTTCCGGTTCCGGCCCTTCTGATGACGCCACTTCTGATCCCGAACCCATGGACGAGGACAGTTCCAGTTCTAGCCCTTCTTACGATGTCACTTCCATGTCCAAGCCTATGGAGGAAGATCCTTCTGGATCCAGCCCCTGTTGACATCATATCCTGGTTTGGTCTATAAAGCCAACTTCTTACAAACAGTAGTTCAGTTCTGTTTTGGACTCCGAATTGTGCACATCAGTGCTATCAATTTATCCTTTTTGCAGCCAGGGAACAATAAATGGGTGGCTGCCCTAAACCTTTTATGACTTTTATGTCTCTGATTGGTGTGACAATATACTGTAGATGCTTGAATATACTGTAATAATCACTGTGGGGGAATTGTCTTTTTGCATGACCAAAAAGCTAATATTTAAACATTAACAAGGATACTGTCAAAATGTTAAATAAAGCATATAAACAATACATAAACTGAGAATTCCTTTTTGAGTTCAATGTAGGTGGATGGAATGAGTCTTTATCACATTGTAAAAAGGCAATGTCTTTTAATGCTCAGTGTAGGAGGATGGTGTGAGATTGCATTGTTAAGGACGGAATGAGTTTTCATTGTCACATGTGACTTAATACTTACTCAAAATGTCTGCTACAAACTCTGACCAATCGGATACAACTAGCTCTCAATAAACAGAAAGAGTGAGTATTTCACTTTTCCAGCAGAAAGTGCTGGGACGCCATGACAGCTCTAGTCCTTAGAGTGCCCATTGGCCACAGATTGTTTGGCAGACAGAGGCCGCCACTTGGGCTTAATAAATATCTTGTGTTTTTGATTGGTTGACAGCATGCATGGGATTAGTTTAATGCTGCACAGGAGGCCCTGACCAGTTCCCTCCCCAGTAATTAGATGACAGCACTCTCATGATTGAATTAAGTTAACACTCCCTCACCCCTGTAATGCCTTATACACAATTTCAAAACCAAACAATAACACTCGAAACTCTTACTGTATCTGTCTTCACTGGTATTATTAATATCAGGAAGAAACTCAACTGACCCTAATGGGTGGAATGTCTGCTCATGATTGCATTAGGCTCCTTTTTCCTAGAAATTACATGAATGTTTGTTATGCTGAATATGTTGTTGACACAGGGCCAGTATGGCAACCTCTTTGTAATTAGGATGTATTTTTAGTATATATAGCCTTCAAAGTTGAGCACCATCGCAACATACTTGTCAGAGCAATTCAGTTTTTCAGCTTTAATGAAGATCATCCTGAGGCACTTTACACAGATAGTGCAGTTGAGGTGGTCAGGTTAAACTATCTCTCAAGGTCTAATGGTGGACTAGTGGTGGGGCCTAAATCTGTCATCTTCATGCTTATTAAATAAACCCTTAGTCATTAGCCCAAGTCCAAATTAATAAATTTTCTTCAGCTCCTCCTGGTATGTACATTTGTTTCCATGAAAATACACTTGCATGCTGCGGATCCCAGCTAATCAGGACTTGGGATTGAGACAACAATCTTATACAATGTTAGCCACTATAAGCCTTTCAGAATAACAAAACATTTACATTATTTTATATAATAACATTCAAAGTAAACAGCTGCCCAGTCATCTTTATAAGCTTAGTATATGGTCATATGAAAAAGTTTGGGAACCCCTCTTAATTCTTTGGATTTTTGTTTATTATTGGTTGAGTTTTCAAAGTAGCAACTTCCTTTTAATATATAACATGACTTATGGAAACAGTAGTATTTCAGCAGTGACATTAAGTTTATTGGATTAACAGAATATATGCAATATGCATCATAATAAAATTAGATAGGTGCATAAATTTGGGCACCCCAACAGATATATTACATCAATACTTAGTTGAGCCTCCTTTTGTAAATATAACAGCCTCTAGACGCCTCCTATAGCCTTTGATGAGTGTCTGGATTCTGGTTGGAGGTATTCTTCCATACAAAATCTCTCCAGTTCAGTTAAATTCGATGGTTGCCAAGCATGGACAGCCTGCTTCAAATCATCCCGTAGAAGTCAAGGGACTGTGACGGCCATTCCAAAACATTTTACTTCTCCCTCTACATGAATGCCTTTGTAGATTTCAAACTGTGTTTTGGGTCATTGTCTTGTTGGCATATCCAACCCCTGTGTAACTTCAACTTTGTGACTGATGCTTGAACGTTATCCTGAAGAATTTGTTGATACTGGGTTGAATTCATCCGACCCTCGACTTTAACAAGGGCCCCAGTCCCTGAACTAGCCACACAGCCCCATAGCATGATGGAACCTCTACCAATTTGACAGTAGGTGGCAGGTGTTTTTCTTGGAATGCAGTGTTCTTCTCAGTTTTTGTCTCATCAGTCCAAAGCACTTTGTTCCAGAATGAATCTGGCTTGTCTAAATGAGCATTTGCATGCAACAAGTGACTCTGTTTGTGTCGTGAGTGCAGAAAAAGGCTTCTTTCTCATCACCCTGCCATACAGATGTTCTTTGTGCAAATTGTGCTGAATTGTACAGCGATGTACAGATACACCATCTGCAGCAAGATGTTCTTACAGGTGTTTGGAGGTGCTCTGTGGGTTGTCTGTAACCATACTCCTGTATTTTTCTTGGCCTGCCAGATCTGGGTTTAACAGCAACTGTGCCTGTGGCCTTCCATTTCCTGATTCCATTCCTTACAGTTGAAACTGACAGTTTAAACCTCTGAGATAGCTCTTTGTAACCTTACCCTATACCAGGATACTGAACAATCTTTGTTTTCAGATCTTTTGAGAGTTGCTTTGAGGATCCCATGCTGTTACGCTTCAGAGGAGAGTCAAAGGGAAGCACAACTTGCAATTGACCACCTTAAATACCTTTTCTCATGATTGGACACACCTGTCTATGAAGTTCAAAGCTTAATGAGCTAATCCAAACAATTTGGTGTTGCAAGTAATCAGTATTGAGCAGTTACATGCATTCAAATCAGCAACATTACAAGGGGACCCACATTTTTGCACAACCAGTTTTTCACATTCGATTTCATTTCATACAATTAAATGCTGCTTCACTAAAAATCTTTGTTTGGAAAACACCCCAGTACTCAGATGTTCCTAGGAAATGACAGACATACCACTGTTATCTTTTTTGTTGAAAGTAGAGTCAATTATTATGCAGGCTGAGAGGGGTTCCCAAACTCTTTCATATGACTGTATTTGTTAATATATTCCCATGAGCATAACACAGGAAGGTAAAATGTCTTGTTTAGAGTCACATGGCTCAGGAGTTGGGATGGAACCAGCAACTTTAAATTCTACTATCTCAAAGGACTACTCTATAATCACACACATATACACTATACACACACACACATATATATATATAGATTAATACTGTATATTGTGGCAGGCGGTTGGCGTCCATGCCCAGCCAGGATGCCCCTGCACACTATATTCAGGGGGAGCAGCCCTGGACAGTGCAATACCTCCCCCGAACGCTAGATGGCCGCCCCCCTGGGCTGGTGTAGTGCCTCGGTTTCCCACAGGGCTCCCTGGGAATTGGAGTTGGGGGCAGCCCTGTTGGGTCCCGCAGGTACCGCCAGGGTCATTAGGTTGGAGATTGAAGCTTACTTTAAAGTAGGAACCAAAGTCTTGTCATTAAGACACTGTACTGCTTTAAAATGTGCTGTAAGAAAGTTCTGACAAAAATGTACCTTTTTGTAAAAATGGAAACAGCTTTGAAATTCAGGTTGAAATTTATTGTTGCACAGAGGACAGTGAGGTGCTTATGTGCATGTCTAACAAACAAGCAACATGTCAAACATGTTCAGATTTGATCTTTACCTTGAACCTGGTGGACTCTTCCTTTTCCAAATTGCACTTGAGAAATAAAGATGACAATCAAAGTAATAACAGTTCAGTTTTTCAGAAATGAAGAATTAAAAAACAGAACACAGCCAATTGTTCATTTTATGGAATTGTTATAGTTATATATTGTCTATATTTACAGTATATTACTCGGATTAGGTTCACAATGTTTTGCATACATACATACATACTTATATATTCTAAATATATTTAAGAATGTTTTATTTTTTCCTTTTTCTCAGGTACACAGTATCCATACCATATCCCACTTGCTAGTCTCATATTAAAACCAGGTTTCTCTTAGTTGTTTGCAAAAATTGATTCAGATTTAAATTTGTATAAATGTGGGAAGAGACCAGTTACCAAACCTTTGAGGAAATTGAAAATAAAATAGATAAAGTGTTGTGTTGTAGCATTTGGATAACTCTGAAGGCGAGACCTTATGTCCTACAGAGCCCACCCATTTTCTGATTCTCACAATATGTCTACTGTTTGCTTACAAGATTTAAGTCACAAGTAAACCCCTCTTTGAATGGGTTGCTGTTGATTTTTTTAGTTGTTTTGCTTTTTAAAATAGTCATATTTAGCTATTTTCATGTACTTTTTGGAACATTAACCCTATAGTTGTTCTTTCCAGTTGTACTAAGTAATGTAAATGTAGAACACAAGCAGAGCTGATTTTGAAGTTGAATCAGGGAACCAAAGCCAGACTTAGTAAGAGCCCCCAACTGTAATTTTAATGTAATGGCCTCTCTTTTAGGTTGCATGACAGTAGTCAGGTTTCAGATTATTACAGAACATTTTCTACATAGTGACTTTATAATCCGGCAGCACGGTGGCACAGTGGTAGCGCTGCTGCCTTGCAGTTAGGAGACCCGAGTTCGTTTCTTCATGGAGTTTGCTTGTTCTCCCCGTGTCTGCGTGGGTTTCCTCCGGACGCTCCGGTTTCTTCCCACAGTCCAAAGACATGCAGGCTAGGTGGATTGACGATTCTAAATTGGCCCTAGTGTGTGCTTGGTGTGTTTGTGTGTGTCCTGCGGTGGGTTGGCACCCTGCCCAGGATTGGTTCCTGCCTTGTGCCCTGTCTTGGCTGGGATTGGCTCCAGCAGACCCCCGTGACGCTGTGTTCGGATTCAGCGGGTTGGAAAATGGATGGATAGATGGATGAACTTTATAATCCAATTGTTTTTTATGTCATCTCACAAACATCTACTATTCCAGGTCAAAAAATGCCAGACCTTCTAATTTTCCCCTTTATTTAAAATCAAGATATGTTGTGTGACTGCGTCAAAGCTCCACAAATGCTGTATACAACAAAATACTCAATGCTATCATCAGCCCAACCACTAGCAACAGCATCTCAAGAAAACCAGTAAAACAGATTCACAAATACAATTCTCTTTAAACACTGCCAGATTTCATTTTGAAGATATTCTGTGTAATTTTTAGTGCAACTTACAGATTTAGTTTTTCTGACAATTAAAAGGAAAAGAAGATTCATTTGATAATTGTGGTTGGCCTTGGTTCCACCAGATGGAAATAAATCTACAGCTTTAAAATTTTAAGACCACATTGCCTGGGTTGTAAAAATCTGTAAGAATGTTTCAGAAATAAATAAGCAAAATAAGTAACAGATCAAAATAAAAAGCCTTTTTAAACTTTTTTTTTTTTTTTGTTTGCCATGTCCTTTGGGGCCACAGGGTATTATTATAAAAGTGAAGACAGACCATGAAGATTTATAGCTGCTGGAGTGGAAGTCAGTATTAAATATTTTAGATTAATAGCTCTTATAAAAATTTTGAATGACAGCGGTTTTCTTTTGGCTTCTTTAGTCATAATGAAGAATTTGCAGCTCAAGACACTGGGCACAGAAAGGAATGTCTTTAGCACACAGAAATATTAGAGAGACTGCCAACTGTTAAAAGACACACATGTGAAACTTAGAAATGGGATTTAGTTAGTTTCTATTACGAGCGTCTTGGCATAGTAAATAATTACAGATTTACCTAGGAAATGTGAACCACCCCACCTCAATATACAAATGTAAAAAGATGTGATAAGTACAGAATCTTTATTCAAGTACTTCTTAATATTACAGGGTGCTAAAGGAACTGAGCACTGCCGCTCTGACACTGAGAGGTGTGGATGTGGCTGGTGCCATTCAAGCTGCATGCAACCAGCAGCTAATTCAGCTAATCACATGCATGTTATCATCGCAGCTGGCACTGCCCCTTCAGATTCAGTCTAGGTGCTGGGATCTACAGAGTCATTTCTCTCACATCCTGCACGGGCACATAGTTTGTGACATTTGGTTTGTTTACTTTGAAGGTTGTGTGTTATCTGCGGTATAACTTCGTCCTAAAATAAAGTTCTACAAAAGGCTAGATATAAACAGCAGCACACTCCTCAGCCGTTGTTTATAAAAATAAGAACTTACACTTGATACTTCTTTCAGTTCCCCTAGAACTCATAATCTACTCTATATATATGAAATCCTATATAGATTTTATGTGATGTTTTTATGTCACTTTTTTTGTCATGCTTTAGATTGGGCTTATTATAAAACCTGCATATATATGTTTGGTATCATTCTTTTCAGAATGTATCGAAGTTTAATGTGATGTTGTTAGATTTTCAGGTTCTTATTCCGTTTTTAAATTATAAACTAAAATATCAAGAACTCATGTCCCGCGAGACAACACTTTGTGCCAACAGATTTAACCACGCCTGGGGCTGGAAATAAAAGACAAAGAGTAGATGACAAAGAGAGCTGCTGTACAGGCTTTTAAACGCTGTGTGAGATGCAGATAACGCAGCACAGCAGCAGCAGCAGGCCAGCAGTTGATCGAGCAAAGAGGAGGTAAAAAAAAAACTATTTGTTTCTCATTGTATCACCGGTTAAGAGGGCGTTTCGGTGGAGTGACCGTGTCTCCTTGGGGTGCGTTCAGCCCCCCTCTTCACAACACAAGCGGCAGATACGCATAGTGCATAGTGCAGGTAAGGTGGGTTGGTGAGCAAAGCAAGCGGAGGGTAAGCCCCCTAGTCTATACATAAAATGTTAAGGTCTGTCTGTCACACTATTACTTGCAAACTACTGGAGTAGAACCTTCATCATTTACGGATGGCAGCAGCCTCAGTAAGGTGAGCTGTAGCCATATGTTTATTACAGCAAGGCAACAGCAACATTTATTTATATAGCACATTTTCATACAAAAAAAATGTAGCTCAAAGTGCTTTACATAATGAAGAATAGAAAAATAAAAGACACAGTAAGAAAATAAAATAAGTCAACATTAATTAACATGTTATGTGGCAGAAAGAAAAAGAAAAACAGTGACATCTGCGGAGCACCAAGCACATCACAAAAGGTAATTATGTGATGAAGACTGAACAAAATAAGCAGATAGGGTGATGAATATAGCCTAATATTATCTTGAAATTCAAAAACATTTAAGTCACACTAACTTGGTGGCTGGAAAGGTTTATGTAATAAAACTATGATTCCCGCAGGGCCATCTGTGGATAATCCCCCAGAATATAGTACATACATGTTTAGAATTTATTATCAAGTGTAAGTATTGTGTCTATTGATCATTGAACATCAACCTTTATTAAGTATCATTGAAGGACTGTAAAGTGACCTGTGGTCATGTATTTATGGCAAAGTGATTGCAAAACCAAGTGATAACCACCATAATATCAAACTGATAAACAAAAAGTTATCCTGTCTATAAAGCAATTCAGCAGCAAACAAATATGATGCCTCATTGGCATTTAAGGCAAAGTCCAGGAAACACAGTGCAGGAGCACCGCAGAGATAGAAATGCACAGTGACAATCAAGATTGTCAAATAGTTTAAAAATCCAACAATATGAAAGCATTGCTTTCACATACTTACTGTGCATTGATGTTTCTTTGAAAGCCACCACTTATACCACAAATATATCAGCGATGTGATCAATGTCACACTATATTTTTTAATGTTGTTAATAAAAGAATGTGTTGCCAAAATAGAAAAGTTTTGCTTTGTGATGGACAGCAGACATGACTCTGTCAAGATGGGTTCTGATCCCTTACCTGTCCAGGTAGCCAGTGTGATGGAAGGACAGGGGGAGAGAACCTGGCAGAGCTATATGCTTCTCCAAAGCACTAGGTGGCAGCATTCTGGGGCAACATTACTTGTATGGACACCTGTGAGGCATGCTGGGAACTGTAGTCCCATAGTGCAGCCTTGTCAGGTTCCATGGGTGTCACCACAGGATACATGATCCCTACTTTGTGGGGCTTCAATTTGATCAAGAATCACTTCCAGCAGGTTATGCCCTAGCACTGGACGTACCCCTGGCATCCAAGATAAAAGAAACCGCTTGACCTTATCCAGGGAGTTGGAGTCGGGTGTGAAGGATGGACATAGCTTGCCTGAGAGATATGGAGGAGAAAAACAAGGAGAGAGAGAGAGAAAAAAAACAATTGTGCTTGTGTCACTATCACAAGGAAGCCTTTGTAAAGTATTATAATAATTATAATAATAATTGCATTTGCACCTGGGACTTGCGTCTGTGTGATTGCAATGGAGGTTTGTGCTGCTTCAATGCCCCCTACTGGTCACAGCTTGTTCCAGAAGTAACAAAATGTTGCTGCTCTTCTTTATCTTTCCGTGAGGTCGATTGGTTTCATAAACACCTTGCTATAATCAAAATATGACCACAGTTCAATTTGCTGAGGTTGCCGCCACCTAAAAGGTTTTGAATTTCCAGAGCCTATCAGATAATAAGGTTTCGATTAAGACTAAGCTTGATGTTCCAGCCTCAGTAGTTCACGAGTAATCACAACAGACAAACAGACCTTATATTTAAAAACAAACTGTTGTCAAAAATGCAGCCAATCTGCTACAGTTGTACCTGATTAATATTTCTTACACCATCAAGAGTATGAAAAGAATTGCTGCAAAATGGTATAAATTAAGACAAAACAGGTTTTATTCTACTGAATTTAATCATCACTCAAACAATAAGTGCCTTGAAAATTTGAGACTCTGTGAATGTAGCTTTGTGTTCATGTTACTGAATGTTTTCCTTTTGGATTTTATTTTTCTTCATTGATTGTTGTTTTGTTGCTGAGGCAATATGCCCGGCCTCTGTTTGTTATGCCAAGTCTCACAAGATCCACAGGTCTTTCACCCACTGCCCTAGGTTGACTGCTGGCACTATTTATTAGAGAGCTCGGCTCAGATGTTAAAGGTAGGTAACCAGAAGATGTGCACTTCTTTAATAATTAAAATAAAACAGTTATTTCTTGGCAACTAAGAATAAAATTAGAAACAAAAAGTATATTTTTCTGAGCAATGCAATCTAGTTTACTGAACTAGCGGGCTTAACTGTAATAGATATCAAGAAAGATTTACAAGAAACTGTTCACTGCAATTTTATAATACAGCCAGGGACACAACACCAACATGAAGACCGAGTCAGATACAAAATAGCAAGAGTCCATAGCAGAATACAGAAAACAAGACCTTGGTTGAACCTGCTGCTACACTGTGATTTATCATCTCACACTGGAAAGGCAAACCCTAATAACCAGGCAAGATGCCATTGCAACCCTAGGGCTTTCAAAGTGGAGCTGTGATCCAGTTAAATTTTAAATGAAAAAAACTTTCTCAAACAAGGGAATAAAATTCAAAGTTGTAAAGTTCAGGTATGTGAACTATGAAAGTAAAGATTCAAAGTGAAACTTTCAAAAAATAAAATTCTCAGAACCCAAAAGAAATGAATTCAGCACACAAAAAACAAAAATTGAGCAGACAATGGGATTCTCTGTTCTCAGCAGTGCTGTTCTACTCATTTTTGAATCCTTCCTACTTTTGTAAGTTGTTTTTGATTCCTTGGTTTGTAAACATTTGCTCTTGTCTGTATGAATTTGAGTTTCACGGCTAGGCCTACTCAGAGTTTGAAGTTTTTAGTTCTAAAACTGAAGCCTGATTTTGAAGTTTGTGGGCTTGGATTTCATAACACTGTCCTAATTTTCTTTTCCCCCTGCTGAGTTATCTGCTTTACTGTATCAGCTACTCTTGCTTCCAAGTTTCGTCTTATTCATTCTTACCATTTGTAGTAAATCTCTTAGGCAACTGTTTATAACAATTCTTCAGCAGAACAATTCTGTATCGATTGTTGTTTACATTCCTTTAATACTATTGCAATAAGCGGAGGTACTCTTCTTTCCACTGAAACTTGACTTGTCACTTGAAACTATGACTTTTGTATCAGAAATTGTGTCGCACTCAAAACTAAAAGGAATTTAGATGGTAAAGATCATTTGATGGAAATAGGAATATTACAAGAATAAGAAATTCATTCATTAAAATATCAAGTCCAGATCTGACTCTACTGATGATTCTGTATTCAGCTACACTGCTACTTAACTGTGCCATAACAATTTGTGATTCTCTGTGTGAGAAGGTCGAATGTAGTTCAATATACTGTATTCTTAAGCATTGTTTTTTTCCCTGCATCTTCATGGGTCCTGGTACGTCAGGTAAATGAAATGCAGGTGTGTGTTTGTGTGTTCACCCTGCACTAGACTGGTGCCCTGTCCAGGGTTGGGTTCTTCTTACACACAATGCTGCCAAGGTACGCTTAAGCCTTTCCCCCTCCACCCTAAATTGAATTAATCAGACTTAAGAGTGCTGTGTTATGTTATGCTGTATTATTATTAATTACAAAGATTTACTGTGCTGTCTGCATTAAGAAATATATAATACAATAAAATAAAAAAACAAAACAACTAATTATGTTACCTTATTGCACAGGATTTGCTGAAACATACACACATAATATAAAACATCATTTACCATAAAATAACTAGCAATCATTATTCTCCAACGACTCACAATCAACCAATGTGTAAAAAAGCAAGTAACTCCTTGCTGGTTTCATATCAGTTGTCACAGTTCACTCCATTTCCTCAAATGGAACAGGCACTAAGCAGCGGTAAGCCCACTTTTGAGGGATTTGTGAACTCCAGATGTTTGTTCTGCTTCAGTTGAGTTCAGAGACATCCATGAAGTTCCAAGAGGAAGTCAAGAGACCTGCTCCTTGGAGTCACAATACTTCCATGGTTCAACTTATGGACATGGGAAAAGGCAGGCATATTAGCTTCATTGATGGGATATGGCAGAATTACATGGATTGAACGCAAATTAATTTCTTTATGTTTTGAGCAGAGTTTCTTTCGTGGTTTTGTGGGAGTCTGGCCCATTGCACTAGATTTACTTCATTTTTTGTTGTAGTTTATTTAAACTCTCCTCATTCACAAATTGTTTCCTTATTTCATTGTTTCACTTTGAAGCCAAAAGGGCAGAGTCACCGATTTCAACCAGTTGCTCAGGTGCTGCTGCCTCATAAAGCATACTTACATGAGGATTAAATAGGAGCCTTTAATGGCTTGCGTCCTCTACAGAACATTACTCTTTTGGCTCCCTTTCCCATTCCCCATTTGAGTAGAGCTTTCCAGTTTTCTGCCATTTCTTGTTAATTATTATTTTCTTGTGTTGATAGTTATTTTTAATTTTACATATTTTGGATTTTGGTATATTTGGGGTAAACGCTTCTTGGTCTATTTCTCTTAGTTATTGTATTCAAGTCTAGAGCTTACCACTACTCCTCAGTTTTTGTCTTATATTTCTCAGTTTTGTCAATATTTCCAATCACATTTGGGCTTAGTTATTAAGACATCTTTTCTTCTTTGTTCAAGTTTCTTTGTATTTTGTTTTTATTTTTGTTCTGTTTCTTTGTTCTGAATTCAACTACACTGGACAACACATTTTTTTAAACATTTTGCTTCCTGAAAATTTTTTGTTGACTATGATAGACAGGAATTTGCAGAAACATAAAATAAACCTTAATTGAATTTAATGTGTTTAATCACCTAATGATGTTGACGCATTGCATTAGGTCAGCTGAGCTAAGAATGTTTTGCTGCTCATTTTCTTTTGTAGTCTGCAGTTGATGTTTCTCTTCTCAGTTTCCAGCATTGCCCTGAAACCGTTTTTTTTTTTATTGTTGAAGTGTCCTGCTGAAACCCTTCTCCATGTTTGACAATGACTGCACCAAGATTTGCATGGAAGCAGAAAATGAATCATGTTTTGTATGCTCAAAGCATGTTGTTAACCAGCTGGGTGTAACTTGGTCCTCTGCATTACCAAGAAAATTCTCAACAACATCCTTTAATGCAATTTCCTTCAGCCCTACTAGCAGATCTTTGAACCATTTGTCAATCTGATGCGTGGAACAACAAAAAACCCTTCCCTAGTCTTGGAGTTTTTTAAAGAAGCATCTGCCACAAACATCAAAATCCTTAACTTTCCGGGCTCATTGCTTTCACAAATTTTTTATCAGCGCGTGTTTTGTATGAAGAGGAGGCAAAAATGTCTTTGTTGGGTCAAAAAGTGGTTTATGTGTCAGTTTTTCTTCTCTAGGCACAAATGCGCACAGAGGGGCAACGGGAGAAAGTAGGGTGAAATACAGAGGGGCTAGTTCTTTAAAATTAATGAGAGCTCTGAGCTGCAGTCACCATGCCTACAATCACCTAGACAAGCTAGGAGGAATTGTTAGGGCTGTGTTCTTTGATTTCCCATGTGCTTTTAACATCATCCAGCCTGCCAGAGTGGGGAGTAAGCTGTCTGCAATGCAGGTGGAGGCTCCCTTAGTTTCATGCATCATGGAGTATCTGACTGGAAGGCCACAGTATGTGCAGCTACAGGGCTGTGTGCCTGACACTGTGAAGTGTAGCACTGGTGCTCCACAAGGGACAGTTCTGTCACCATTCCTCTTAACCCTGTACACTACCGATTTTAGCTACAACATAGTGGGCTGCCATCTGCAGAAATTCTCTGATGACTCTGCAATAGTGGGCAGTATCAGGCATGATGACAAGATGGAATATAGGAGGATAGTGGACAGTTTTGTTGACTGGTGTGAGCTGAATCAGCTGCAGTTCAACAACAGTAAAACTAAAGAATTGGTAGTGGATTTAAGAATCAATCAATCAATCAAATTAAAATCTTTATTGTCATTGTAGCAATGAGACATTGTACAATGAAATTTTTAGGTGCAATTTTCCAGTGCAGATAAAATAAAAATAAAAACAAAAACAATTACTCAAGTTACAACTAAAATAAGGGAATAAAATAAGTATCCAAAATTGTCCATAACAGCAGAACAAGTTTTTCCACTCATACATACATACATAATATTGCACTTGTCCCTTATCTAATGTTAACTTAGAATGAAGGTGCACTCGGTCAGATTGACTACTTAGCAGCATTCATCATGGTAATGGCTAAAGGATAGAAATTGTTTCTCAATTTATTTGTCTTTATGGATCTGAAACATTCATTCAAATAATGCATGTCCTGGGTGTGATGGGTCCTGAAGAATTTTCTTGATGTTCTTGAGACAACAGAAACTATGTAGTTCTTCTACTGAGGGGAGAGGACTGCCGACTATCCGCTGGGCGACCTTAATGACCCTGTGGAGCTCGTTTTTCTGTGCAGCTGGAGAACCACGCACAGAGACAGTAGACCAGGATGCTCTCTACTGTGCAGCGGTAAAAGGACACCAGCAGTTTCTCAGGGATGTTGTTCTTTCTGAGCACCCTCAGGAAGCAGAGTCTCTTTTGGGCCTTCTTCACTACCTCAGCAGTGTGTGTTCCCCAGGTCAAATCCTCTCTAATGGTGACGATCTCCAGTTGCTCCCCTGTCTATTAAGAGTGGATGAGGAGGTCGTTCAGGACCACAAGTGTACAGTGGTGTGAAAAACTATTTGCCCCCTTCCTGATTTCTTCTTCTTTTGCATGTTTGTCACACAAAATGTTTCTGATCATCAAACACATTTAACCATTAGTCAAATATAACACAAGTAAACACAAAATGCAGTTTTTAAATGATGGTTTTATTATTTAGGGAGAAAAAATCCAAACCTACATGGCCCTGTGTGAAAAGTAATTGCCCCCTGAACCTAATAACTGGTTGGGCCACCCTTAGCAGCAATAACTGCAATCAAGCATTTGCGATAACTTGCAATGAGTCTTTTACAGCACTCTGGAGGAATTTTGGCCCACTCATCTTTGCATAATTGTTGTAATTCAGCTTTATTTGAGGGTTTTCTAGCATGAACCGCCTTTTTAAGGTCATGCCATAGCATCTCAATTGGATTCAGGTCAGGACTTTGACTAGGCCACTCCAAAGTCTTCATTTTGTTTTTCTTCAGCCATTCAGAGGTGGATTTGCTGGTGTGTTTTGGGTCATTGTCCTGTTGCAGCACCCAAGATCGCTTCAGCTTGAGTTGACGAACAGATGGCCGGACATTCTCCTTCAGGATTTTTTGGTAGACAGTAGAATTCATGGTTCCATCTATCACAGCAAGCCTTCCAGGTCCTGAAGCAGCAAAACAACCCCAGACCATCACACTACCACCACCATATCTTACTGTTGGTATGATGTTCTTTTTCTGAAATGCTGTGTTCCTTTTACGGCAGATGTAACGGGACATTTGCCTTCCAAAAAGTTCAACTTTTGTCTCATCAGTCCACAAGGTATTTTCCCAAAAGTCTTGGCAATCATTGCGATTTTTCTTAGCAAAATTGAGACGAGCTCTAATGTTCTTTTTGCTTAACAGTGGTTTGCGTCTTGGAAACAGATAGATAGATAGATAGATAGATAGATAGATAGATAGATAGATAGATAGATAGATACTTTATTAAACAATTCACATAATCCAGCAGCAGTATACTGATACAAAGAAACAATATTAAATAGTAATAAAAATGAAAAAAATTAAAATAAAATTAATGTTAGCATTTACTCCCCCGGATGGAATTGAAGAGTCGCATAGTGTGGGGGAGGAGCGATCTCTTTAGTCTGTCACTGAAGCTACTCCTCTGTCTGGAGATGACACTGTTAAGTGGATGCAGTGGATTATTCATGATTGACAGTAGTTTGCTTAGTGCCCGTCTCTCTGCCACAGATGTTAAACTGTCCAACTTTAATCCTACAATAGAGCTTGCCTTCTTAACAAGTTTGTCCAGGCGTGAGGCGTCTTTCATCTTTATGCTGCCACCCCAGCACACCACCGCGTAGAAGAGGGCACTCGCCACAACCGTCTGGTAGAACATCTGCAACATCTTTCTGCCATGCAGGCCGTTTTTGCCCAGTCTCTTTCTTATGGTGGAGTCGTGAACACTGACCTTAATTGAGGCAAGTGAGGCCTGCAGTTCTTTAGACGTTGTCCTGGGGTCTTTTGTGTCCTCTCGGATGAGTCGTCTCTGCGCTCTTGGGGTAATTTTGGTCGGCCAGCCACTCCTGGGAAGGTTCACCACTGTTCCATGTTTTTGCCATTTGTGGATAATGGCTCTCACTGTGGTTCGCTGGAGTCCCAAAGCTTTAGAAATGGCTTTATAACCTTTAGCAGACTGATAGATCTCAATTACTTCTGTTCTCATTTGTTCCTGAATTTCTTTGGATCTTGGCATGATGTCTAGCTTTTGAGGTGCTTTTGGTCTACTTCTCTGTGTCAGGCAGCTCCTATTTAAGTGATTTCTTGATTGAAACAGGTGTGGCAGTAATCAGGCCTGGGGGTGGCTACGGAAATTGAACTCAGGTGTGATACACCACAGTTAGGTTATTTTTTAACAAGGGGGCAATTACTTTTCACACAGGGCCATGTAGGTTTGGATTTTTTCTCCTAAATAATAAAACCATCATTTAAAAACTGCATTTTGTGTTTACTTGCGTTATATTGACTAATGGTTAAATGTGTTTGATGATCAGAAACATTTTGTGTGACAAACATGCAAAAGAATAAGAAATCAGGAAGGGTGCGAATAGTTTTTCACACCACTGTATATGAACAGTAAGTTAGACTCAAACTCCGCCAAGGACGGTCCTAAGCCCGGTTGAAAAAGGAGGAAGGTGGTCGCCCTGCCGAAGTGACCAGAACCGGGAAACCGGGGAAAACAGGCACGAAACCAATGGTCAGTTCCTAATCAAATTCTTCGTTTAATGCTACCGCATCCAGGGCAGCTGATGCGCCAGTACTGAGGAACCAGGATGCTGGTGAAAAATGGGCTATTGGCCGAAGACACCGAAAGATCATCACTCCAAAAATGGAAAAATGAATCGCCACGTGGAACGTTCAAACTGGTCATCACGTCGGCCAAAAAGAAATCATTGCCAAAGAACTGTTGAGCTGCAAAATCGACATCGCAGCGTTATCTGAACTACGACTCACAGGATCAGGGCAGATGGTCGTCGAACCACCACTCATCGACGATCAGATGGTACTCTACTACTCGGGTGGTAAACAGCAAGAAGCAGGAGTCGGATTCATGGTTGCCCGTCACCCAGTCAATAGCGTTGTTGCATCCCAGCCGATCTCTAATCATCTTGCAGC
Organism: Polypterus senegalus; assembly: GCF_016835505.1. NCBI lineage: Eukaryota > Metazoa > Chordata > Cladistia > Polypteriformes > Polypteridae > Polypterus > Polypterus senegalus. The sequence continues at coordinate 61,927,175 of NC_053155.1, forward strand.
GCTCACCATCAAGGGCACCATTAAAACCCACCTCGTCACCATCTACGCACCAACCGAGACAAACCCAGACCCGGCCAAGGAGGATTTCTACAACTAACTACAACACACGTTGGATTCGATCCCACAGACCGAATTGATTATACTGGCTGGAGATTTCAACGCCCATACTGGCGCCGATCGGACTGGGTGGGAGAGCACGATGGGTTGTTTTGGACATGGTGTAATCAATGACAACAGTTAGAGCCTCTTGTCCTTCGCCAACACCAACAAATTTATCATCGGAAACACACAATTTCAACATTCAAAGAAGCATCAACTTACATGACGAAATCCATTGAGCAATGACTCGGCGATGTTGGACTACATCTTGATCAACTCCCGTTTCCGATCATCACTCAAGGATGTCCGTTCAATGCGCGGCCTGGACTGTGGATCAGACCACTATCTTGTGCGCGCCGTGGTCAAACTTCGACTGCAAAGTGCCAAATGCAAATCGTGCCGATTGGCAAAACTTGACTGGAAATGCTTGTCAGATCCCACTCGCAAAGCGGAATTTCAAATAGCATTATCGAACCGTTTCCCAGCATTGGTGCCATCTGAAGACGTCAACGTCAAAGAGCAACAAGTTTCGGATGCCATCATGGAATGCGGCAAAGAACTATGTCCTCCCACACGCCACTGAACACAGCCGTGGATATCCGATGAATGCCTCGATATGGCAGATGAACAAAAAAGTGTAAAACTGGTCCAACTTTGAGCGATATCATCAGCTCAACAAGGACGTCCAATGCCGAATGAAGGAAGAACACGAGGCTTACTGGAACCAAGTAGCGGCTGACTTGGAAGAAGCAGCCTCAAAGCATGAGTACTACACGATTTATCGAACACTCCGACGCCTGAGTGGGATAACCAAATCAACAAACGATAACATCCGAAAAGCTGATGGCACCTTCGTACGATCCTCGACTGAGCAGTTACAGTGTTGGAAGGAGTTCTTCGAGACACTGTACAATCACGACCCGCCACAAGGACCACTAGCAGAACCACCACTCATCGAGGCACCAGAGACCCCAATGTCCGATGATGAACCGACCCTGGCGAAGGTGAAGATGGCCATCCGGTCTTTGAAAAATGGTAAAGCGCCTGATGTGGATGCGATCCCCGCGGAATCGATTCAGGCTGGCGGTGATGTTATACTCCAACGAGTGCACCTGCTTCTGCAACATATTTGCCGTACAGAGACGATTCCAAGAACATGGAAGAAGGCCATCATTATCCCAATCTACAAGAAAGGTGACGACCGAGAATGCCAAAACTACCGTGGCATCAGTCTGCTCTCAATAGTTGGAAAAATTCTTCATAAAAGTAATCCAATCACGCCTGCAGAAGCATCGTGAACAAACAAGCTGCGAGGAGCAAGCCGGCTTCAGGCCTTGCCGCGGTTGCTGTGACCAGATATTCAGCCTTCGCCAGGTTATGAAGGAGCGAATTCGATGTGGGAAACGGACAGTCATCGTCTTTATTGACTTTCGATTTGTGTTCGACTGCATCGATTGGCCAGCACTTTGGATGACGCTGGAGACGGAGCACATCCCACTAAAAGTCATCAAGCTGCTGCAGGAAAATTACAACGGATCATCGAGCCAAATACGCATCCGAAACGAGTTGTCGACTGAACTCGCCATTCGCACTGGAGTTTGCCAGGGAGATGTCGCCTCACCGCTGCTCTTCAACATCGTACTCGACGCCATTATGAGGAAAGTCTTCGAGGGCAGACGCGGAGTCCAGTTCAATGAAAATGGCACCGTGACAGATCTAATGTTTGCAGATGACAGCAGTGTACTGGCTGAGGATGATGGCGAAGCCGCTGGTGATCTTGTAGAGATCGCCCAGTCATATGGATTGAAGATAAACATTGAAAAGACGAAAGTGCTGACAACAGATGGATCACCTGCAAATGTCCACCTTGACGGCATCCAAATACAACAAGTTCAGCAGTTCAAATACCTTGGCTTACTGATCGAACAGAAGAAAGTCGCGTTCACAAAGGAGATCCACAGTTGAATAGGTCAAGCAACCACAGCATTCACTTCTCTAAAGTGGTGCTTGTGGAAGTGAACAAATATTTCCACTCCGATCAAAATCCGCCTTTTCTGGACACTGATCCTGCCGATTCTACTTTATGGATCCGAAATGTGGACGATACTCAAGGCAGACCTCAACAAACTCGAAGTTTGCCAGATGCGTTGCCTCTGGCAGATATTACGAGTATCACTCCGAGACCGCCTTCGAAATGAGGACATCCGACGGAGATGTGACAACCTACCACCAATCGAGGAACAAATTCAAACACGTCGACTGCGATGGTTTGGCCATGTATGTCGAATGGATGCGAGCCGACTACCACACCAACTCTTCTGGTGTGAACGACCCACCGAATGGCGAATCCAACGAACGGCACCGAAGAAAACATGGCTAAAACAGGTCAAAGATCACATCAGAAATCGCTGAATAAATCTCGACGAGGCCAGAATAATCGGCAACGATCGTCATGCATGGAAACGAGTTGTGAAAGAGATCCAAAAACCATTGACACCCACAGCAGCGTATGGGCTTAGGAGCCAATCTGGACCCAACGCTAGCTAGGGATCAGAGAGAGAGGGAGAAGTTAGACTCATCTAAGACCTCACTGGCAATATATAAGAAGGGTCAAAGTAGGCTTATTTTCTATGCAGAATCAAATTCTTTAGGGTCTGCAATACCATGCTGCAGATGTTCCATGAGTACATGATTGCCAGTGCCATTTTCTTTGCTGTGGTGTGCTGGGGGGCAGCATGAAGGGGACAGGCTTAACAAACTAATTCAGATTGCTGGCTCTGTGATAGGAGAGAAACTGGACAGCTTGGAAACTGTGGGAGATCAGAGAATGTTGTCTCGACTTCAGTCTATTATTGAAATTGTTTATTACCCACTTCATAGTGTTGTGGTTGGACAAAGAAGCGTTTTTAGCAGTAGACTGACTTGCATAAAGTGCTCCACTGAACATCACAGAAAATCCTTCCTCCCCACAGCCATCAAACTCTATAAATCATCTCCCAGTCACTCATTCACACAATAAGCTGTTCCCTCCATACTTAACGGGTCTCCCAGAACATTTTTCAACTTAGATGTGCAATAACTGGTCTGTTGCTTCTCATGTGAATAACTTTTTTTGGTTTTCAGAACCTGCAATATTTCACTTATATGTGCAATATTATTATGTGAAATACTTCCAGCTCAGTATGCTATTACTGTTTGGCAAACTAGAGATTTTGTAAGAGACTCAGATCTATAGTATCTAGTATATTTAATTCACCATGTACCTGTAGAGCAAAGTGAATAAGGATTTATTATAGTTTATTTCGATATTTATATTCTATTTTATTTTAAATGCTTATTTTCTATATTTGCTCTTTGTGTTATTTGTGCATTTGTCTATTGGGACAATTGTAACATAAGTCATTTCCTTCAGGATTAATAAAGTTTTCTGATTCTGATTCATTCCTGGCTGCAAGGCCACTAGTTTTAGATCAACACAGATGTTCCAGTTGTGGTTGTGGTACTGCCAACAGTGCCTAATTCAGTAGTTTTGGGACCCTTGGTTTTTGGCCCTCTGTGTTGCAGGATCTCCAAACGAGCCCTGTGGTTGCCCAAAATTTACATAAAATATTTGCTTTCAATTTTTATTAATGCTTAAATAAAGTAAAGTTTATCACACAGATTTTATTTAAAGCTGATGAAAGTAGCCCAGTTAACGTAATCTGTTTTTTGATTGGTTGATTCAAAAAAGAAAAAAAGAGCCCCAGCACGTCATCGTTTAGAATTTAGCACTGAGTGTATTTCTAATTATATAAGTATGAGTGGAAATCACAAACACAGGTGATTACAATAAACCTGTGCACAGCTGTACACAACGGGACATTTAAAAAGTGAACTCTGTGACCAGTAGGCCAAAATCCATAAAATACACCTAAGCATTTTCAGGAGGCAAAATTTCCATTGTCCAGTGTTATTTGTGTCATTAAAACCTTATTATGAATTTTGGTATTAGTTTACCGTTGTTTGATTTTTCAAGTCAACACAATTTAGCCTCTTTTTGTCCAATTAAAGAATTGCACTCTTGTTGCTTTAAACATAGAATTTCTATTAAAACATAGTCTGCTAAGAAAGCAGGGAAGAAAGGATAATCTCTTTCTTACAAGAGAAATAAAAAGATTACCATGACTGGCATAGTGAACTTTATTCTGAATCAGGTGTGTTTGGTTGCCATTTAGCCAGTGAAGGAGTAACTTTTTGGCAGGTGCTGCTAATGAAATACCAACAACTGGTGCCTTCAAAATGTTTGCTAAGACCATGCCAAGAGAAAAAGACATCTGCAATAACCTCAGAGAAGCAATTGTTATTTCTCATCATTCTGGGAATAGTTATAAGCCCATTTCCTGACAATCTGAAGACCTATCATTATGTGGCAGGGCCTTAAGATAGCTGTGAATAAACAAAGGCCCTCAAATATCAATGAACTGAAGAAGTGTAGTAAGAAGGACTGGGCCAAACTTGGCACACTAGAATGTCATTTCCTGATAAACTCGTACAGAAAAAATGACGTCAAGTCATTGCTGATAAAATTACTTCTTCAAGCTGCCGAACTGGGATTTTTCACACATGAATTATATATGCTATGTTTAATTTGCCTATTTAACTAGCTACAATGTAAACTCTGTTTTGCATTGTTTGTCACCTGATTAGTCTAATTTTAGGTGTGGGTGAGGACTAAATGATTGTTAGGTTATGTCATGATATATATACCCATAAAACTGAGAAGGGCTGATATTACTTCTCCTAATTATATACACCCAGCTCTGAATTCTGCAGGGATTTAATTGCCTTTGTATCTGATTGCTCCCAAATTTATTATATTCTTGCTGCTTGTTTTTTTAAAGTAATGTATTTTGATAAAAAAAAAATCAACAACACCAAAACTTCACCCTGAAGGATCAAACTTTTTAAATTTTACTTCTCATAAAAGAACCCATGGCTAACCTTTTGCTCTCTCTGCTTAAAGTTATTACTCTGAAATTCTGTAGTTTGCAGTTTGGTAGTTATTCTTTTATGAGGTAACCAAGGCATTTATAAGTCAAGACAGGTAGCTCAAAGGATTTGGTTTTATAGTAGTGAATCATGACGTCTAAGCAAACGCTAACCATCCCAGGGCACACTAATGTAGAGCCTGTATCTATGTTGTCTTCTGTAATTGTTTCTATTAGGTTGGGTGTAATAAACATTAAACTATTTAACCAGACATTTTCTGAAAATCCTGATCTAATTTTAGAGATGAAGAGAATGTAAGTTGTAATGCATAATAATTTAATTTTTAATAGTAACCTCAGAAAAATAAATATTAAGGTTTGTAAACACAGCCCAGTGTCAAATTAAGTGTAGCCGACTTTTCGAATTCTCCAGCGCAAATACAAATTCACACCGAGTGTGATACATACAGTGCAATACGATGCAGTTAATAAACATTGACAAGAAATGAAAGACTTGGATTCCTATGGAGTAACCATGTAAATCTGCTTGGTGTAAATTAAATTTAACATAATTGTCATATTCAGACAACTAACATCATTTGTATGCTGGAAGACTAGATCTGTGCATCTGATGCACTTGCAACATCTCAATCTTCAGAACTTTCTTTATTTAAAAAACAAAATGTGAAAAGTATAATTGACTTCCCTGGTCTGAAGTCACAACCGACTTGGCGTAGTCAAGTGTGGCTCAAGCACAATATTCTTTAAGCAGGTGGTTCTACACAGAGCCCACCTTCTGGTGCAATGACTAACCATCCATCCATCCATCCATCCATTATCCAACCCGCTATATCCTAACTACTGTGTCACGGGGGTCTGCTAGAGCCAATCTCAGCCAACACAGGGCGCAAGGCAGGAAACAAACCCCGGGCAGGGCGCCAGCCCACCGCAGGCAATAACTAACCTCAGTTAACTACACCACATCTTGTAGAAGCTTGCTGTGCATCCAGTTTGACGCATCTCTACAACTGCTCTTCTGTTTCCTTCTCGTATTGCTAACCTAGAACAACTACATTTGTAACTGAGATGCAGAACATCATTTTCAAGACATTCTTTTCTGCGCTGCTGAGTACAGTGAAGAGACATTTGGTGTTATTATATATCCATCAAATATGCTTTACTTGGCTGTGTTGGCTTTCAAAGATTGGCTAACCAAAAGGAAGAGTAGTACAGGCAGACATCCACTGTAAAACAGTATCCTTGAACAACTCACTTTGTCATAGTCATCATTTTTGTGGTACACCACGTAAAATTCAGTTCATTTTGCATTTTTTTTTCTGTGGCTGGGAGGACAAATGCACAGTAAACAAGACAACTGGTTGTCAAAATTTCTTGGACATAATTGAACATATTTACTGCTTTGCAATGGACTTATAATAAAACTATGCATTGCAAAGAATATACAATGTTTTATCCATTTTTAATAAATTTACATGTTACAACCACCCGCTAAGGGGATTGCTGATAACCTGTATTTTACCTAAACAGTCAACAAACAGAAATGGTGATGCCTTTCATACTTTATAATCATTAGAGTTTATGAGGAAATTAAAGGCCAATAAATGTGGACTGTGATCTTATTGTTTTATAACCGGGTCTGGAACAGAATACATTTGAAAAAGGAGATAAACACCTAACAGGCAAAAGTCAAACACAAAAGAAGGCAAACAGTAAATTGCCACGAAGACGGACAAGATACACAAGAAATGATTAAGAATATACACTATATAATTATACAGTATCAGAGTCTAAAAGCTTAACAGAAAATTTACTACAAAAGCCATGGGCTATTAATGAGGGAGGTGTGGTACGAGTAATGTGAATCATTACCTAGAACAAAAGATGCCGTGAGCTTAAATGTGGCATGATTTAAGGTGCATCTGAGTTACTGTGATGCTGCCCATGTTTTGGTCCATGAGTAGCAAAAACAATAGAAGATGATTAGCAGTAAGCCATGAAGCCCAAAATTATAACACGTCAACAGTAGCAGGTAGGTTATTTATACAGTACATTATTTTGCATCTTTATTTAGCACTTAGATATTTCACTGTAAAAAGCTCAAAGTATTTTCTTATTAAGAAAGAATGGAAGTTATTTCTAGGGTTACCTAGATGTTTGGCAATAAAACAGTGTTTTCATACTTGCTTTGTCTGTTGTTGTCTTAACTTACCTGAAACAACTTTATGTCTAAATCTAAAAAAGAGCTAATATTGCTCAAAAGGACATAAAATATGCAACTAATATATAGGGAAGCCAACCAAACTTCAAAAATTGCAAAAAAGGATTTGTAAGTATTTTTGCAATATGTATTATGCACATTGGGCCTCTTATAAATGAAAAAGATCAAATGCAGAACAGTGCTTTTTCTCATTCAGTAATGGCTTTGTAGTCTTTTAAAAATTCGATCTGTGTGTCACTGTTATGATGGCACAGTGTTAAGAGCGTCATCCTCGAATATCCTGCCTTATACAGTTAAGTGCAAAGATGCTTTACAGAGGCATTTTTTGTATGAAAAAGTCTGGTGGCGCCATACCAGACTTTTCCTTGATGTGTGCATTTTTTTTCTGAAGGAAACATTGCCTAACCTAACTACAGTGGTGTGAAAAACTATTTGCCCCCTTCCTGATTTCTTATTCTTTTGCATGTTTGTCACACAAAATGTTTCTGATCATCAAACACATTTAACCATTAGTCAAATATAACACAAGTAAACACAAAATGTAGTTTTTAAATGATGGTTTTTATTATTTAGGGAGAAAAAAAAATCCAAACCTACATGGCCCTGTGTGAAAAAGTAATTGCACCCTGAACCTAATAACTGGTTGGGCCACCCTTAACAGCAATAACTGCAATCAAGCATTTGCGATAACTTGCAATGAGTCTTTTACAGCACTCTGGAGGAATTTTGGCCCCCTCATCTTTGCAGAATTGTTGTAATTCAGCTTTATTTGAGGGTTTTCTAGCATGAACCGCCTTTTTAAGGTCATGCCATAGCATCTCAATTGGATTCAGGTCAGGACTTTGACTAGGCCACTCCAAAGTCTTCATTTTGTTTTTCTTCAGCCATTCAGAGGTGGATTTGCTGGTGTGTTTTGGGTCATTGTCCTGTTGCAGCACCCAAGATCTCTTCAGCTTGAGTTGACGAACAGATGGCCGGACATTCTCCTTCAGGATTTTTTGGTAGACAGTAGAATTCATGGTTCCATCTATCACAGCAAGCCTTCCAGGTCCTGAAGCAGCAAAACAACCCCAGACCATCACACTACCACCACCATATTTTACTGTTGGTATGATGTTCTTTTTCTGAAATGCTGTGTTCCTTTTACGCCAGATGTAACGGACATTTGCCTTCCAAAAGTTCAACTTTTGTCTCATCAGTCCACAAGGTATTTTCCCAAAAGTCTTGGCAATCATTGAGATGTTTCTTAGCAAAATTGAGACGAGCCCTAATGTTCTTTTTGCTTAACAGTGGTTTGCGTCTTGGAAATCTGCCATGCAGGTCGTTTTTGCCCAGTCTCTTTCTTATGGTGGAGTCGTGAACACTGACCTTAATTGAGGCAAGTGAGGCCTGCAGTTCTTTAGACGTTGTCCTGGGGTCTTTGTGACCTCTCGGATGAGTCGCTCTGCGCTCTTGGGGTAATTTTGGTCGGCCAGCCACTCCTGGGAAGGTTCACCACTGTTCCATGTTTTTGCCATTTGTGGATAATGGCTCTCACTGTGGTTCGCTGGAGTCCCAAAGCTTTAGAAATGGCTTTATAACCTTTAGCAGACTGATAGATCTCAATTACTTCTGTTCTCATTTGTTCCTGAATTTCTTTGGATCTTGGCATGATGTCTAGCTTTTGAGGTGCTTTTGGTCTACTTCTCTGTGTCAGGCAGCTCCTATTTAAGTGATTTCTTGATTGAAACAGGTGTGGCAGTAATCAGGCCTGGGGGTGGCTACGGAAATTGAACTCAGGTGTGATACACCACAGTTAGGTTCTTTTTGAACAAGGGGGCAATTACTTTTTCACACAGGGCCATGTAGGTTTGAATTTTTTCTCCCTAAATAATAAAACCATCATTTAAAACTGCATTTTGTGTTTACTTGTGTTATATTTGACTAATGGTTAAATGTGTTTGATGATCAGAAACATTTTGTGTGACAAACATGCAAAAGAATAAGAAATCAGGAAGGGGGCAAATAGTTTTTCACACCACTGTATATTTGTACATTTAAAGTAAAGTAGTTTGGACTTTAAAAGCCTGTTCTGAATTTTTAGGGTCTGTACAGGCTGAAGCCTGCCAGTAGAATTTGGGCTGAGGCTGCATGGGGTGAGGCCTGTCCTCGGGTAAGCCAGTGAAGATGCCAGCCTGATTTGTGGGTATTTCAGAGGCCTCATATCCTTTTTCTGTTTCATTGTGGACTGAATCATAACAATATGCTGCATGGCCTCTACAGGGAAAAGCTCAAAACAGAAGAGCAAACATGCAATTAAAAGAAAATAACAACAACAAGTGTTTTAATAGGACTATGACCTTCAAGCCCTATTGCTAAATTGCTAAATTGCAAAGTTCAGGTTGCACTTATCCACACACACCCAAGCAAACAAAGGACACTGCTGGGCCCTCAGCTGGTAACAGGTTTTAGGCACCCAGTACAAAGACAATTTCACAAACTGCAAAAGTAATATTTTTCTAGACAATTAAAAAGAAATTTGGTAAAACAAGAAGACAAAACTGCGGGTTGTTATAAAGATTTTAGTATTAAGTTAAATTACTGAGGAAAGCTCATTACTTATTTGGAACAATGACACAAATGCCGCTGGTGATTTATAAGAATTAATGGAAATTTAATCATTTTGTGCTATCACCCTGAATTAATGCGATTTTTCCTTTGCTTGGAATTGAAGGAGCAATTGGAAAAAACACAATAATAATAAAAAACACTGGAAATGTGACTAATAAAACAGTCACCTGCATTTAGTCTATTTTTAAAACTGAATAAAATTTCCATCACTATAATATGACCTTCCAGGAAATTCCATTGTTCAACAATCCATTACTTGAAAAAAATTTTGCCTCCTTTCTGTCTGACTCTGCCCTTGTTCAGCTTTTTCCCTTTTTTACAATGTAGTTGCTAATTTCCTGAAAGGAAATAAATATTTTGCAACTTATTTTGCTTGTGTTGTTGTACACAATGCCAGAAATCAGTCCTCCACACCAGATCTTTACCACTTTACCTCACATTCATGTTTTACATGTCAGTTTTGTCCCGACCTGCATGGTAATGAAAAGAATATTTCTGTTCTGGAGACATGAAAGCTGCAGTGGTGTAGGTTTTTTGAATTGAAGATTCGCCTCTGCCCTCAATTGTTGGTCAAGAGTCCTGTCTTCACTTCAAAAAAGTGACCCCCTTGAGGTTTTAGTTTGCCATTTGTCATATACGCTGATTATTTTGGAAGTACATATTTAGCAATATTTTTCTCGTTTTGTGCATACGACTGGATAACTAAAATGGATTATGTGACATGAGAATTGTGAATAGCATATTAAAAAATATCATTTTTAGGTTTGGTATTCCTTTAAAAGCTGGTGAAACCAATAAAAAATAAGAAAAACTCACAATCATACTCTGCTAGTGCCTGAAAACTGATTTGGCCATATTGATGGCATATTTCATCAGGGTAGCCATTACTGTGACCCCAGCTATTTAGAGTTGCTTGTGGGAAGTTTTGCATTTCTATTCTACATCTTCAAATTGTAAATTTGCCAAAATGTATCCATCTGAGAGTAGTGACATATTTCACGTTGGCCAGTCTCTACTACTACTACTACTACAATTCCGCTTCTGCTATTTCCCTGTACAATTGCTGCCTGGATGCTCAGCATTATTTGTCTGTTTTATGCTTCCATAGAGTGCTAGGAGTTGCTTCCACAGTAATATCTACAATTTTCCATATTTGATGCATCTTTGTGACTTTGTATCTCTTTTTCGATTTACGGTACATTGAAAAGAAAAACTATTTTTCACATTTAGTGATTATACAGCCTGGAGTTTTGATGTATTATATTGAGAAATTGTGAGTCACACATTCTCTAGATACACATTTTTCACAGATCTCCTCCTGAAATTAAAAACTATGCAAAGCAATAAAATATATGTGAAACTGAAATGTTATTTTTATGTATTTACTGTATCTCATGAAATAGCAAATTGCTGAATCACCTCTGGCAGCAGTTACAGCCAGTAATCGTTTTGAATAAATCTTTAACAACGTTTGGAATTATAGTGGAAAATATGTGTCCATTCCTGCTTGCTAAATTGCTCTAGCTGTGTCGGGTTAGTAGAGGAATGTCGTGGGTCGCCACTTGTTAGATTTTGCCACAGATTTTGAATAGGAATAAGATTGGAATACTACCTAGGCCAGTTTTGTTTTTCTGCACTGTTGCTCTTAGAAGTACTTCAGATTACTGTCTCGTTATATAAATAAAATGTATTACTCTTATTATTATTCTTTAAAGAAGCATATTCCCTGGTTTCAGGTTTCAGGCATAGAAGTGGAGGAATTGTTTCAAAAGTTTCTTCTTCATTCATTCATTCATTCATTCATTCATGTCAAGATACACAGTTTCTGTTCCTGGAATGCATCCCCATAATCTATATATATAATTCACTTAGGCAAGACACCCATGGAAAGCACACCGGAAGGGGCGTGGATTCACTAAGCCGCCAACAAGAAAGACATCTATGGTGCATGCAGGAAGGAGCCACGCCCACCAACTCCAAGACCATTGGATACGACGACAACTCGCAGAGCCACGCCCACCAACTCAGAAACGATGACACCGAAAAAACTGCATCATTTATATTCGTTTGTCGAACAGGCCACATGCACCTCCGAGCGACGTTGACTGTTCATAAAGGCATGTTTCTCGCGGAGGTGAATCGCCATATGCAGCATGTAAAACGGTTTGCGAAGGGTATCCCATGGGATCCTTAAAACAATTCTTTACAACTGAGGTTAAAACACAATGAAGTACGCAGTCTTTAAAAACCGAGTTTTCGGTTACGACGCACAACCGCGTGCATCATAGCAAACTGTTTTACACACTACATACAGCAATTTGCGCTACTACTGTGGTCGGGTGTCTTGGTGGATCATATATAGAAAAGCAGCCAAAACTGCACAGAGCAATGAAAAGTCTACATGAGTCACAGGTGCATGTTGACTGTGCAAAGCCGACAACGACTCAAGTGACGAGTTGAAGGTGGGCACATGAGCAGGCAGGGCGCAATGGCGGTCCGCCAGTTTTCAGTCACGGACGATTGTGTATTGGTTCGTTCCGTGCATTGTTACAATGTTGCTTTTCTTGCTGATTTATTACATTACCGATTTTTCAAATGTTAATTTTCTCCCTGTGCTTAAAAATCATTAAAAAACCGGCCTGATTACGCAGCGTATGGTACGCCGCGAGTTAGCTAGTATAATACTAACACCATTATACTTTATGATGTGGACATTGTTAGTGTGCAATGATTGCTTAATTGTATAAATACAGTGTTAACAGTTTCTTCTCTTTAATTAGCAGTGGGGCAGTTCCTAATTTGCAGCATCAGGTGGGCCTACACCCCCAGGCTCAACATACAGACTATTATGCTATGCAAGAAAACTCAAAAGATTTTATAAGGTACTCAGAAATGTATCAATCCAGGGAGATTAAGAATTATAGCCATCAAAACCAGAAAGTCAAAAATATCATTGCAAATGTCTTAGCCCAGTGGTTCTCAATCTGTGGGGCGGGCCCCCCTAGGGGGACATTAAGTAACAAAAAGGGAGGTGCGAAGACAAACAAGAATCAAAAATATGAAAAATACATCTATTGAAACTAAAACAAATTAACTTAAACTACATTCTGATACTAGAAAGATAAATATAGAGTTAGATAAATGTTGATAAAAGTTAAGTAGGTATAATAAAACATGCATTTATTATATGTCATTAATTAAAAAAGAACAAATTGGTATTAGTGGGCTCCTTTCAAAAAAAACATTAGGGGGGCGCGATTAAAACTGTTATGAAAACTCGGGTCGCAAATACATAAAGGTTGAGAAACGCTGTCTTAGCCAGAAGATCATTAACCAAAGGAAAACCAAGGATTGTTTTTTACTACTTAGAATGACCTTGCAGAGAACTTTTACCCCGACGCGTCATAACCTCAAAGGACACACCCCCAACAATAGATGTTCAAAAATGGCATTCAAAATATTTCACAATTAAAAAAAATCTCTAAAGTGAAAAACAAACGTCATTAATGAATTACGGGATAGAAAACTCCCAGGTCAACTGCAGATTCTTACCCAAAGGGCCAGAGTAATTTGGAAAAAATTAACTATGACAAAATATCTAACAGAGACAATAAGTAACGTATCTTATAGACCCAGAAAACCACAAAATTAACATTACTCACAGATGCAAAATTCACAATAAACAAAATAGTATTAATCATCTTATACATCTAAAAAACAAAGACAAAATTAATATTTTCAAAATAATATTTAAAAGGTTGGGAGCATGTGCTGATAACACATTGCCACACCCACCACACAATGAACCACCTGGATTGAGACCCCCGAGTGCAGCGGATGACACCTCAGCACCACACTGTGAGGTTTTTTATGTTAGCTGGAGTGCCAATCCTGCCACCAATCCCCAGGTTTTCCCTGCAAGTTGGAGAACCTGCTTGAAGGGCTGGATGCAGGTTAACGTCATACCCACGATGAAGCCATTGCAGGTTAAGGGCCTTGCTCAAGGGCTCAACAGAGTAGTCACTTCTGGTGTTTACAGAATTCAAACCGGCAACCTTCTGAATGCCAGCGTAGATCCCTTGCCTCAGAGCCACCACTCCACCCAATAATATTTAAAAAACAACAACGAAGTTAAATTGGCAGCAAACATACTCAAGCCAGGGATAAAACTATGGTTGAATGACAATGGTGCCGTGATCCAAATTCTCTCAGAGTACAGGCATGTGTAATAGGAGGGGCAGAGTTAGTGAGACTCTGAGGGAGAGAGCCTGCTACCATTTAAGAGGCACCCTCTCAGTTAGGAGCATGGTTGGCCACCTGGCTGTTCTGTAACCTAAAGGCCTCTGCTTGAGTCCTGCTACTACTCAGAGAATGGGGGTGCAGCCACTAGAATAATCAAGAAGCAGCAGATGAAACTTGAACCTAAATTACAGTGGCTATCAAAACTTGCTAATTCTTGTTTTACCATGGTTGTGTTTTGCATGTATCTGCCTGACTTTCCTTTCATTTTTTCCAACATGAACCTCAGTGTTTTGTACTTCAACATGAGGCATCAATGAATCAGCTGAGCACCCAGTCTAATGCTCACCAAAAATGACATTACACATCAAACCCATCAATTCAAATACAAGTTGGCCCACGAAAAACGAGATGAGTCCTGTCTCGTCTGCCACTGGATAAGTGGCTACGGTCGTGTCACCTGCCTTGTCTCCTTGCTGCCTGATCCCCTGGAAACGACTTCTGTAAATGTGAGTACCAAATTTGATCATTTTACTCTTCACCACGTAATGCAGTCGTCTCGGTGGAGTCGGGCCACTTTTTCGTAGACCACCTTGTATTATAGTATTTTCTGCTTTTTTTTTAAATGACCTACATGTTGATTTGAGATCTTAGCGCTCAAGTTACTTTATTGTATCTTTTTAGTTAGGGGATCTGATTACTGCTGATTTAAAAAGGACTTGTAATCTCTATATCTGGAATTACTACACAAACTGGAAAAAAACAATGTTTAAATTATTAAACAAAAATGTTAAAATATGCTATTCTGGAGTATAATAATCAAGACCTAAAAATTAAACAACTGTTGCAGTGAGCATGCTTTTTTAATACGATTTAAAGTTAGGGAGTTGGAATTCAAATGAGAGGCAGCATCTGAGCGTGCTTAGAAGTGTGAGGTAGTGGTGTGGACACTGAACTTTAAACCACAAGTTGTAAAAAAATTTACCATATATCTTAATAATTTGTAACATAACTTGATCCTATAAATAAACTTTAGGTGACAGTATCAAAGATATATTAATAACAGATAATAATAATAATTAAAATGATAACTCAGGATTTAATGTGCGTGATGAAGATTTCCTGTTAGGAGGTATTATACAATGCAAAACCACAACATTAAAAACAGATAACATGTATACAGAAACTGGCTATAATGCACAAGGCTCACTTTTAACCCACTTATGATTTAAACAGTTCAGACATGTGAGTTTGAATATTCTGGTAATGAGTTGTTGAGTGCACAAAAAAGTGCAAGGAGTCCCTGGTTCTAGCAACGACGGAACGGAATGTTCAAATAACCTATGCACTATACATTGCAATGAGTCTCGATTATTTAAAAAAATGTTAGATTCCTTGCCTGATTGCAAAATGTCAAGGCTTATTATAATGCAACTGATTTTCAGACTCAGTCTACATCATAAATATTACATTGTAAAAGTATTGTAAATAAAATGAATGCAATCCTGTCCTGTAGGAACCCATTGTATTAAAGCACAATAATAAACAATTATCCAATATTTTGTATCTTTGTTTAAAAGTGAAATTGGTTTGTAAAATTCAACATTAAATTATTTTTAGACAGATACATGTAGATGTCTAAATTGGACTTTCTGGGATGAACATTTTCTTGTTAAGATTCTGATAACTTAAGCTAACCTTAGCCGTGATTGTTGAGTCAAACTGGCAACATGTTTTTATGGATTTGATGTGTTAAAGTATTGTTTGCCTTCTCTGTGTGCTCATAATAAGAACAATGTGTTTAATTGTTCGCTCTCTTTAGAGGACAAGAGGCAGAATTGTTCTTGAAAACTGTCACAAAAGTGTGTTCCTCCAGAGTTGGTTAATATGCATATTTCTCCTCAAATATTAGAAATCTGAAAAAATATTTGGTAAGAAGCCAAAAGAGGGCTGTATATTGTACATCTGGAGTTTATGAAGTGGTTAAGAAGAAAGGTGGTGGAGGATGGACAATTGCCCAAGATGGGTTTCACAATTCATTAGGTAGCATAACAAGACTGCCAAGCAGCATTGATGGAGCCCTGATGTTCATTATGTTGTGCTTTTGGTTCCAGGAGCATTAATGGTATCTGGCTCTCTCCATATGTATTGGGGCTCAGGAGGGCAGTGTTTGCCAAGGATGCTGCCTTAGCAACACAGTTCCAGTGATCTTAGAGTCAAAGACTAAATTGGGTAATGGCTCAATCTGTCAGCAAAATAGTGCAGCCAGCTTAATGTGAGGGAATGAAAGTTTCTGAGGGCACTTATGGCACTGGGATTTTGAACAAGCCACCAAACTTAAAATAACTTATGCCTGAGGGATCAGAGGTTGTCCCTTTTCATAATATCTCAAAACCATTATGTACACCATCCAATCCATGTAATTGTTATAAAGGTTTCAAATAAATTGTGGGAATGACTTTAAAATCTGAGACCTTGAAAGCTCATGCAACAATCTCATTTCCGTCTCTTCCTCTGCAGATCTTTCAATAAACATTGTACTTTATAACATTGCCTTTTCATCAACACTTGCCCTTAGGTGCCTTGGTGTAAATAAGTATGATTTCTTCTACTTCTTTTAATACATTATGTTGTACCAGTCGTTCGATTTATTTCTTCTTAACATTAACAAGCAACATCATTTGAGGGATAAAAAATGCAAAGTTAAAAACCTACTGAGAATAAAATTGGAAAATTGAGCACCAGAAGTGTAGTACAGTAGTTCATCCAAGGCTAGAGGAAAAACTACAATTCAAACAATATCAAAGTTCCTTGAATTGTTTGGGTCAGTACAGCTGCAGATAAACAGAAGGCCATCAAACTAGAAGAAATTCTAAGTAGTTCCAATATGCCCTGCAAATATATGTCATTAATGAGGCACCTGAACATCAGTAGATTTGGGGGCAGTTGGGATGGTCATCAGGAGTTCATTTCACAGCTTGAACTGAGAAGAATCAGTCAAGCTGTACATTATGTGAGAGGTGGGATGGTCCCCAGACAGGCTGAGGCAAAGCAATGTTTGAGGAGACCAAGGTTTATAGACATATTATACGGTCCTTATTGTCACGTGTAGAGAGGTAAGTAAGTTGGGTGCATGCGTGGATTTACAGCACGTTGCCGCACCCACCACCCAGATTGGGACTTGAGTGCAGCTGTTCAATGGGTGTCACCTCAGCGCCACACTGTGAGGTTTTTTACAGTGGCTAGAGCGCCAATCCTGCCACCAACCCCCAAATTTTCCCTCTAAGTTGGAGAATCTGCTTGCAGGGCTGGATGCAGGTTCACGTCATACCCTGGATGAAGCAATTGCAGGTTAAAGGCCTTGCTCAAGGGACGAACAGAGTAGTCACTTCTGGCAACCTTCTGATTGCTGGTTGTTGTGATGTAAGATTTTCAGTATAACTTGATAAATGTTTTGTACGTCTTTATTTGCAATTTAGGCAAATCAATGTAATTTAGTGTTTACCAGACGACTGAATCTTTGTGCATTTTACGACAGAGTTGGGCGAGGATGTGTCTTAAACCAGTTTGGCAAGTATTTCTTTGCTAAAGTCTTTCAACCCCCCGCAAGGAAGCCAGGTTAGCTTAACGTATGGTCTTTTTTGGCAGGTGTTAAGATGTTCTATTCCCCCACTGGTCTGAGGTATGGCTGTTCTGAAAGAACGATCTCTGATACTAACATCTGATGATGCAGACAACACAATGAAGAGCACAGCTCAGCAGCCATATTGACAGGCTTACGGCCTGTTCTGAAGAAAGCTGAGCACCAATGATGCCTTAACTAGAGACATTTTAAGTAACTACAAGTCTGTGTGCCACCTGAAACTACACATCACCATTTAATCAGGTTGTATGGTTGCCAATATTCAAATGTACTTTGCATATTGTTATTATTTATGAAGATTATCAATAATACATTGTTTTATGTGTAACTTAACTCCTGCTTGTCTTTTTACTACATATAAATTGCCTGAGGTTATAGATATAGAAGGGAAGGTGGGGAGACGTTATATATAATAATACCTTATAAACAGTGGTAAATCTGTGAGATTAGGCATTCTAAGGCTACATATTACTAATCCAATAGGGGAAAGTAGAGCAATATATATATTACTCTACCAAGATAAAACACTGGTGCAGATCAATAGCTTCAGAGCCAGTGCTACGTGTACATTGTAGAGAGTGTGGTGAAATTCTTAGTTTAATGTGTTAATCAGCATCTCCCACACCAGGACTGGAGGTATTAAAGAGCAGAGCCATGCTGGGACCTGGATGTCTTCTTGACACTCTTGTTCTCAATTGACAGAATACTTCAACTCCCTACTGAAATAGATAACATCATTTGTGACCGAACCTTTTCTATTCATCCAGAATAAAAACACTCGTGTATTAAGTCACTCACCCCCAGGCTAGCCTTTTGCTTCTCTCTCTCTCTCTCTGCATGGTTTTTTGCTGCTCTTAGAATCTAAGCTGTTGTTCTGACCATAAGATCCTTCCATAACTCTTCTCCTCACTACCTTCATTCAGTCTTTTGTTTCTCCAGTCCACATTTTCCTTCGTTCTCTGTGTTAAACATGTCTTCTATATCCACACTAACTAAAAATTTGGAATGACCGTCTTATTTTTATTTAAACATTTCTCACTCTACTGATGTTCAGGTTTCTCTTGAAGACTCACTTCCTCTCAGTCTTTTGGATTACTTAATCGCTGTAACTCACCTTGTCAAATTATATTTACTTTCTTGTAAAACACTCAATATTATTCTATAACAATTACTTGTAGGGCATTTTGAGTGAAGGCATGTGATATAGACATGTACACTAGACTTGATGTTATTTGCAAGAAGTAAATAGGACTGGAGAGCTTTGTTCTCATCTGCTTTGTTCCAATGTTCTAATATGGAATAATCATAATAATTTTCTGAAATGCATGGGGATGAAAGCTGGAATGCCCAGAGAAACTCCATGCACACACAATAACAGTTATCAGGGCACAAGCTAGTCTGCTTCTAACATTATTGCCAATAGAGTCAGCCTCTCTATTTTTACTCCAAAGTGTAAATATTTCCATTTCATAGGAACAGTTAAATCTAATCTAAAGAGCAAATTAATATGCATGAGCAGTGACTCACTGAAATATGCCAAATGTAACCCTTTGTAAAGCGTTTTAACTAGCAGGTGCCCTCTAAAATTAAATACCTAGAAAATGTATAGTTGACCTCTGTTGCCAACTGCAGACATGCTTAGCTGTATTGCAGCCTTTCTGACAATCAAGCAGTTGTCATTTTTTCTGATTAAATTTTTTTTGTGTGTGTTTGTAACTGCTTATGTGATTTTACTTGTACTTTGATTTGTTACTGATTTCTCAAATTTTCACCTGTCTTTGAAGAATGATTTTATGAGTCCAGTTCTTTGTCACCCGATTTGCAGTACTGTATATGCCACAGTATGTCTCCTTATGAGGCTCCATATTAAGTCCATGTAGTCCAGTAGTGTTGGCAGAAGACCTCATGCAAGCACTGCCATTGAACAGTTCCAAAGACTTGTTTTTCAGTCTTGAATGTGTGAGGCTTTCATTTTCTCCCCAGGCCAGCCTTGATTTTCCATGGGTACTTTAAGTTTCTATCTAAACACAGAAGACTTGCGAGCAACAATCCATGATGGAACCACTAGGACATCACCATTAGAATAATATAAAATATAAATTCCCAAAAATATAATTCAAAACTGTTCAGAAATGAAATGTACAGGGTCTAATGATGCCAATACATGGATTCATAACATCCACTTCTAAATGTCAAGGAGCATATACTGCCCCCTAATGGCAACACAATGGAATGCTGATCTCCTTCTGGTTCTACCTGCCTTCACTCTAAAGGTGACATTGTCTCAGCATCTTTCTGGTGGCCATGTTGCTGCCTCATTTCACCCAGCCACCCGGAAGGTCTTGTAGCGTCTTGCCAGCTCTCCACACCCCTTCTGTCTTTCACTAAGAAGATACAGTCCTGATCAAAAGTTTAAGACCACTTGAAAAATGGCAAAAAATCGTATTTTGCATGGTTGGATCTTAACAAGGTTCCAAGTAGAGCTTCAACATGCAACAAGAAGAAATGGGAGTGAGACAAAACATTTTTTGAGCATTCAATTAATTGAAAATAACAATTAAATTGAAACAGGCTGTTTTACAGCTGATCAAGATTTTAGGACCACATGCCAAATCTGTGCAAAGATGTGGATTCATTGTCATTTTCTGTCAGGTAGTCACACGTTCTGATGACAAAGGCAAAAAAACTCTCCCTTTTTGAACGTGGTCGGGTTGTTGAACTGCATAAGCAGGGTCTCTCACAGCGCGCCATCGCTGCTGAGGTGGGACGCAGTAAGACAGTCATTTGGAATTTCTTAAATGATCCTGAGGGTTATGGAACAAAAAAGTCAAGTGGAAGACCAAAAAAAATTTCACCAGCACTGAGCCGGAGGATCCAACTGGCTATCCGTCAAGACACTGGACGATAACCCAAATTAAGGCCATTACTGGTGCTGACTGCAGCCCCATAACCATCAGACGGCATCTGAGACTGAAGGGCTTCAAAAACAAAAAACGTCTTCAAAGACCTCGTCTCCTTGAACGCCAAAGAACTGCTAGTTTGGACTTTGCAAGAGAGCACCAAACATGGGACATTCAAAGGTGGAAGAAAGTTTTATTCTCTGATGAGAAAAAATGTAACTTTGATGGTCCTGGTGGTTTCCAACGTTACTGGCATGACAAGCAGATCCCACCTGAGATGTGTTTTACGCGCCACAGTGGAGGGGGCGCCATAATGGTCTGGGGTGCTTTTTCCTTCAGTGGAACAATGGAGCTTCAGGAAGTGCAGGGGCATCAAACGGCCGCTGGCTATGTCCAGATGTTGCAGAGAGCATTCCTCATGACTGAGGGCCCTCGTCTGGGTTTTCCAACAAGACAACGCTACAGTGCACAATGCCCGCAGGACAAGGGACTTCTTCCAGGAGAATAACATCACTCTTTTGGCCCAACCTGCTTGTTCCCCTGATCTAAATCCAATTGAGAACCTTTAGGGATGGATGGCAAGGGAAGTTTACAAAAATGGACAACAGATCCAGACAGTAGATGCCCTTCGTGCGGCCGTCTTTACCACTTGGACAAATGTTCCCACTCACCTCATGGAAATGCTTGCATCAAGCATGCCGCAACAAATTTTTGAAGTGATCAACAATAACGGTGGAGCTACTCAGTACTGAGTTCATGTTTGGAAGTTTGATTTCTGGTTTGGGGGGGTTTATGGGTTTTTTTGGAGGCGTGGTCCTAAACTATTGATCAGCTGTAAAATGGCCTGTTTCAATTTAATCATTATTTTCAATTAATTGAATGCTCAAAAAATGTTTTGTCTCACTCCCATTTCTTCTTGTTGCATGTTGAACCTCTACTTGGAACCTTGTTAAGATCCAACCATGCAAAATATGATTTTTTGCCATTTTTAAAGTGGTCTTAAACTTTTGATCGGGACTGTAGTTATGTGCACCTGGTACCTGCCGAGTTCCCTACCTGGTATCATCCTGGGGTAACATTACACATTTTGACCCATGGTGCCTCTCTGTCACTTACATGGTTTCCCCTGCAGGTTTCTCATCCAGGACACCACATTTGACAGAGCTTGGTGTGCTATTGCTTTCACACGCGAATGAAGCTCTGCAA
This sequence comes from Polypterus senegalus, assembly GCF_016835505.1. Classification (NCBI taxonomy): domain Eukaryota; kingdom Metazoa; phylum Chordata; class Cladistia; order Polypteriformes; family Polypteridae; genus Polypterus; species Polypterus senegalus. The sequence continues at coordinate 61,949,078 of NC_053155.1, forward strand.
AAACATCGTGAATCCAAAATAGTGGCACAATGACGTCAGTAAAAGATAAACCAAAAATAATAATTTCAATTTTTAACTATAAATTTTTAAAAATGAGCCATTGATCCTTACAACATAAATATCACAACAATAGTGACGCAGTTACCCGAGGTAAATAAAGGACCTCGGTATACCTCCACTATTTGCTGTGGCATTGTCTTTCTCTCTTTTGTCTCTTTATAAGACTGTTCGGTAATTCTAAAGCATTCTAATTCTTCTTCTTTCGACTGCTTCAGTTAGGGGTCTCCACAGTGGATTATCTTTTTTCATATCTTCCTGTCCTCTGCATCTTTCTCATGTCCTCTCTCACCACAGCCATAAACCTTCTGTTAGGCCTTCCTCTTTTCTTCTTCCCTGGCAGCTCTATCCTTAGCATCCTCCTCCCAATATACTCAGCATCTCTCCTCTGCACATGTCCAAACCAACGCAATCTCACCTCTCTGACTTTGTCTCCCAACCATTCAACCTGAGGTGACCCTCTAATGTTCTCATTCCTGCTTAGTTTTGAATTTGGCTTTGGCTTGCTTATAGGAAATGCAAGTTTGGCTCCCTTTGGAGTTGGAGTGTTGGATTTATGAATTCAAAAGTTTAGAATTTATTAGAAGTTCTAGTTTATCATTTTTATCTTTGAAATTTTATCTGTCATGAGGGATTACACTTTGGGATTTGATATTGTTTTTTTTGGTATTCATTTTGAATTCTTAATGTGTTCTTTCCATTCCCATTCGGTTTTCTTTTTCAATTTAAGCATTCAGCCTAATGGTTTCTTATTCTTTCTTTCTTTCTTCTGATTATTTTCTCTGTCCTAATTCTCGTTTTTTTTGCTTACATTTGTACTGTGATGTTCTTTGTATTGTGATTAAATAAATATATTATTTCGTCTTGTTGGTGATGTGTTTTGGGGAAGGATGTTTATGGTTTTGGACTTCTGTTTGTGTTTGAATCTTAGCACTTAGCAATGAAGCCACACTTCCGTTTTCATTAAAACCTCAGCTGCCTGTCATTTCTTTATTAAAAACTTTCTATATATAACTCATTATGTCACATGCCTCAAAGCATGTTTATGTGGCACATAGTCACACTTTCTAGATTTAACAATTCGTAACCATTTTCATAGAAGCAAATTAGCTAGATAGAAAAAAACTGCACAGAAAGCCATGTGGACGCCTACATTCAACATACTGTATTGAGCCTTTACAGCTGACAAACACATACGTCTCCATGATAAAAAGTAATATAACCTGGTCCTTTAGAAATGGTCCTTCCCATGACTCAATGTCCTCTATTAGCTCATGTGTTAGCTCCACATTGTCCAACAATGCTTGATTTATGTTTTGTTGAAAAAGGCTTCTGGGTCCAAACTGTCTTACGCTATACCAGAATACACAGGAGAGGAGGAGAGAGGGAGCATGTGCTGCTAGCACAATGCTGCATCCATCACACCATGAACCAACTGGATTGGGACCCAAGTGTAACGAGTGACACCTCAGCCAGCACCACACTGGAACAGTGTGAGGTTTTTAAAGGTGGCTGGAGTGCCAATCCTGCTACCAACCTCCATACATCACACTCACCAGTTAGTGTTTTGGGAATAAATCTAGAGCTTTCTTGAGAACAACCCACACAGACATAATGTACAGTTTCCATATTAAAACTGACCAGGCTGGGTGTTAAACCAAATACTCTGGTGACATAAGTCACCAAGTCATCTTGAATTAGGCGAGTTCTTCTCAGATGTGATGCACTCTCTTAGAATGATGCTATGGAGGCCAAAATACACAAAATAATGAATTGCCTTGAATCCTGTCTGTCGAGTTTGGTCTTTTGATCATCTCTTCAGCATTAGCATGCTCATTTTAACGTATCTCTCCCCTTTCATGTTCTCCTTTAATTTTAATCAAGTCAAATGCCAAACTTTGTTGACATAGCATGGAGTTTGATTTGGTGAAGTTCATACAAACAGACATCAGTGCATAAACATATGTGGTACACAGTATCATCATCAGATCGGACAAGTGGGGGGTTTGGGTTTGGGGGTTCTTTGGAATATCCTCACGGAGTAAAAAAGGGCATTCCTACTCCCAGAAGTTATTACCAGGTTGTTCAAGATAGTAATCACTGGCTGGAGCTTTGTAGCTCCTTCTGCCCAGTCACTTTTTGAGCATTGGGTTGGGACAAGAGTTAGGGCAGAAGGAAGAGGGGGCAGGAGAAAGAGACCGGCTAAAGAGGTCAGCAGATGAAGCATAAAGGAAGGTGCAATTAGTTAGACAAGTGGACAAGACCCCCACCACAACCACCTTGCAGAGAGGGTACAACATGTACATGAAGACCTGGAGTGGCTACAGAGTTTCTTATTCCTTTCATGTACACCCTTTGTTGTCCAGTTATCGTGTATCTTTTAACTGTACGTTTCATAAGTAAAACTTTCTTTTTAATATTTTGGTCTCCTTGGCATAATTTTGTGTTCAGGAATGTCAAAAGATCGCAACAGTGAACTAATACCAATTGAAAGTCTCTCCTACTTGCAGCACTTTAGCAATCATTCCCATCAGACTTTTGCAACACTCAACGCTTAACTCCAAATTTTTCTGCACCTGCTAGACAGAAGCCAGTTGGACCGGATTCTGTGTTACCTGCACAATGAGGCTGGTAAAACACTGAGGTTCAGGTCTTACTTGGAAACTACCACAGACATCAAGCCACACCTGCACTTGGAAAATGTTACACCCATGACTGTCTGCATTCTAACTTAATCACGCTTGCTGCTAGCGAATGTTTCACTTGTGACAGCCTATATCCCAATTTAAAGGACCAGACACTATTAGTTGTTTTCTTCTCATTGGCCCTGTATCTTAGCCAGTGTTGTCACACTGCCATCTTTTGGGTTTGGGCCACTGGACACGCATTACTGACATGACGGACATGCTTGCAAACCACCACCACCATCTTACAGTGTCCTTGAATTTGCATTTACATCTAAAGTGATTACAAATCTCTAGTGTACTGCACAGTGCCCGAGTATTTCTATACCTTCAGCATTGTCTGTTAAGATAACTAGCCCACTTTTACAAAGTCTGTAATTTGGATCCCACCAGTGCCTTATTCACTAGGGTGCATTGCCCTGGTTAGCCACCATTAGCCAGTTGGCTACTGCAACAACTCTCTGTAGTTTTAGGAGTAACATCTGACATTTCCTGTACTTCAATAGACCTGGGTAATCACTTAAGGCTCCATATTTTCTCACAGTCTTCTAAAACGTTTGATTTTTGTTTGTTAATATGTGACCACCACCAGCCCCAACCTCAGTGCCTTCCACTAAATTTGAGTTTTAGGAGTTTAGAAGTCCCTCTTACAGATTTTGGCTTATTAAGAAAGCTGTTGATATATGATGAAGAGTAATGGATGTGCAATAAAAAAAAAAAAATCACTACATTTTTATAACATGCAGTTGTAGGATCTGAAGTTTGGAAATGCATGTTCTTATTCTTAGCTACTGAATATCATAGTCTGTGGCTTCCCACAAGCAAGAATAATACTTACATGATTGGCCTAAGGCCTAAAGTACTTTGGAACCAAATACACGTATGAAAGTTTGAGCTTGGTGTTTGTTATGGGCCATCCATGGTTGCCAAATCCAATTCACTCTCAATTGTTCCTCTAAAAGCATCTCCATCATTCCTCAAGTGAGCTCTGAAATCTCCCAGTAGGACTACGGAGAGTCAAACTTTCAAGCAGCAAATCCAATGTCTCTAAAACTGTGAATACCCTTAATAGTCATTTGGTGCATAAACTCAAACAACAGTCAACTTTCTTCTCTGTGACATGAAGCCATGTTGAGTAGATTTTAATAATAATAATAATAATAATAGACTTTATTTAAAACGCGCTTTTCATTGACAAAATCTCAAAGTGCTACAACAAGAGCAATAACCACAAAGTTGAAAAGAGTGACTAGATTAAATTTACAATCTCAGCAGTTATAAGCTTTCCTAAATAAAAAAAGTCTTCAAATTTGCTTTAAAAGTGTCCAGGTTTTGTGTAGTTCTCAGTTCAACAGGGAGCTGATTCCAGAGCTGTGGGGCAGCAGAGCAAAAAGCTCGACCCCCCATAGTACGGAGCTTAGTAAGGGGAGTCTGAAGCTGCATGCTGCCAAATGATCTGAGGATCCGATTGGAAGTTTGTAAGTGAATCAAATCTTGAAGGTAAGAAGGTGCCTGGCCATAGATACATTTATGGGTTAATAGAAGAATTTTGTACTCAATCCGGGAGGAAACATGGAGCCAATGAAGTGATTTGAGGATGGGAGTAATATTTTCGAATTCCCTTACTCTTAGTAGGATTCTTGCAGCACTGCTTTGGATATATTGAAGCTTTTGTAATTCCTTGGTATGAATACCCACAAAAAGTCCATTGCAGTAGTCCAGCCTTGAAGAGATAAAGGCATGGACAAGTTTCTCTGCATCTGGGAGGGTTAAGAGGGGGGCGGAGTTTGGAGATTTTTCGTAGATGGTAAAACGATGCCTTACACACATGTTTTATGTGGTCACACCGAACCCCCAGATTAGTGACTGAGGAAGAAAGAGTAATGACCTGGCTGTCAAAAGTGAACTGGAGTATTGGAAAAGAACGAATCTGGTGGGGGGTGCCAACAAGGAGTCCCTCAGTTTTATTACTATTCAGCTGTAGAAAATTGCTGTTCATCCAAGCGTTTATCTCCTCCAGGCATGTAGTAAGGTGTAATGTGGCCTCTGAAGGGTTTGGGGCAGTTTTAATGTAGAGCTGCGTGTCGTCGGCGTAACAATGAAAACATGCCCAAGAGGTAACATATAGATATTGAAAAGGATAGGACCAAGAACTGACCCCTGCGGGACCCCATATAAGACGGTGGACAGTCTGGAGGAGCAATCTCCCAACGAGACCTGTTCAGTCCTGCCAGACAGGTAGGACTGGAACCACCGTAATGCAGTTCCCGAGAGTCCAGCAGTGTGATGAAGACGATCCAGGAGGATGGAATGATCGACTGTATCGAAGGCCGCTGACAAGTCCAGAAGAATAAGCAGGGATGGTGAGCCTGCATCAGCTGCCATCAGTAGATCGTTTGTCACCCTGAGCAGTGCTGTTTCCGTGCTGTGGGCTGAACAAAAACTTGACTGGAACTTTTCAAACAGATTATTACATGTAAGATGACTCTGGAGTTGAAAGGCAACTGTCTTTTCTATAATCTTTGACAAAAACGTCAGGTTTGAGATGGGCCTGTAGTTAGCAAGAACCTCAGGATCTAATGAGGGCTTCTTCAGCAGTGAGCGAATGACAGCTGCTTTGAGAGATGGTGGTATATGGCCTGTTTGTAGTGAGAGATTGACTAACTTTGTAATAGTTGGACTGACAATGGGGATAAATGACTTAAGCAGAACTGTCGGAATAGAATCCAATGTGCAGGATGATGGTTTCATTCCTTGCACAATTCCACCAATGTAGCTGCTGGAAACCTCAGTGAAATGTGTGAAAGATGGCATATTCCCAGTTGATGGATTTGAAGCAGGCATAGGCGGAGCATATGGTCCAGGCATTAAGGAGCGAATGTTATAGATTTTTGATCTAAAAAAGTCAATAAAGCTGTTACAATGCTCCTTAGTAACTGGCGCTGAGAAAGATGGCTGCTGTGGTTCCATAAGTTGATTTATCGTAGCAAACATCTGCTTTGAGTTTCCTATATTTTTATTTATCTGATTTGAATAACACACATACACATCTTCACACCTACCTAGGGCCTCTACCTCTAACCAGGAGAAAGAATTCTGCAATTAATCATGAATTCTTCTCATCAATTGCTATTGTAATGACTTATTTTATGATCAGAAAGATCAGCATCAGAGTGATAAATAATTATTGAAATGTTACAGAATAGTTCCCGTAACTTGGTTCCTAGGGTGCAAAGCCTACTGATGCTCACGTCCAAATTTTTTCCTTCAAGAAGCAACCCTCAATAGCCCAGAATGACAAAGAAAAAACAGGATTTTAAAAGTTTTAGCAAATTTATTACAAATAAAAACTGGAATATCATATTGACACAAGTGCTCAGAACCTTTGCTATGACATTTGAAACGTAGGTCAGGTGTATCCTATTCCACTGATCATCATTTAGATGATTCTACCCCTTTTTGTAGTTCACCTGTGGAGTAATTTCAATTGTTTGCATATGAATAGGAAAGACACAAACCTATCTATATAAAGGTCTCACAGCTGATAATGCATATTAGATCAAAAACCCAATCATGAGGTTAAAGGAGTTTAGAGACAGGATTGTGTCAAGGCACATATATGGGGAAGGCTACAAAAACGTCCTGTTGCACTGTTGTCTTCATAATTCTTAAAAGGAAGGAATCTGGAACAACCATGACACTTTCTAGAGCTGGCCAAGTGGGAGAAGGGCCATGGTAAGAGAGGAAACGAAGAACCCATTTAGATTAAGATAGATTGGATAATGCCATAGGGAATTTCAGATGTTCAGTCTGGCTGAACTCCACAGAACCAGTGCACAGATGGGAGAAGCCTCCATAAAGACAACAATCAATGCAACACTAAACCTTTCTGGGCTTTATGACAGGGTGGCCAAACAGAAGCATCTCCTCAATAAAAAGACACAGAAGCATGCTTAGAGCTTGCAGAAATGCACCTAAAGGACTATCAGACTGTAAAAAACAAGATTTTCTGTGCTGATAAAAACCAAGATTAGCATCATGTCTGGAGAAAACTAGTTACCACTCATCACTTGCACAATACAGTTTCAATGGTGAAGCATGGTGGTAGCAGCACTCCAACCCTGTGGAGCTGTTTGTCAGTGGCAGTGACTGGCAGACTAGACAGGGTTGAGGGAAAGCTAAACATTGCAAAGTACAGAGATATCCTGAATGAAAACCTGTTTCAGACAACTCGGCACCTCAGACTCCTTCCAACAAGTCAATGACCTCATGCACAAAGCAAAGACAACATAGGAGTAGCTTGGGGACAACTGGGAATTTTCTTGAGTTCCTCAACCAGAGGCCAGACTTGAACCCATTTAAAAATTTCTGGACAGACCTGAAATAGCTGTCCACTGTGACCACCAGAGAACCCCAAAACACAGACTCAGTAACACAACACACTCTTTATTCACACAAGCACCTTTAACCTGAATACTCTCCAGATATATACCACCAAATCACAATAAATCAATACTATTCTTCCTCTCTCCTCTGCTGAGGGCCTCTTGATGCTGACTTGTCCCTTTGTGGCAGCAGGTTTCCTTTTATGCCAGTCCCAGGAATGCTTCTGATGTCATGCCATATCTTCCAGGAAGCACTTCCAGACCACAATGAAATTAGGGAGGTCCTCCCCTGAAAGCACGCTCTACTGGAATGTAGGGACCCCAGCAGAGCTGCACTTTTAGACTCCATATCCCAAGCACCCCTGCGAATGTCCCAACTCGGTTCCCATTTGAGGATCACTGCCACCTTGCGTATGGGGAATGGAACTTCTCCTGAATCTCAACTTCCACTGGTCTGTCCATTGTCTCCTGCCAGACAGAGACAAAGGTATTTCTCCACTCTGCTGGCCAATTCGTTGTCGCTCTGGCCTCTCATCCAGGTAGTATATTTCTCCCTGCCTCATCCAGGATGCCCGTTCTCCTCCTACACCACTGATGATGTCCATCCAACCTGAGAAAACCCGAGAGGATCTGCAGAGAAGAATGGTAAGAACTCCCCAGATCCAGGTGTGTGAATCTTTTCGCATCATACTCAGAGACTCCAGGATGTAATCGCTGCCAAAGATGCTTAAACTAAGTACTGAACAAAGGGTCTGAATACTTGTGTTAAATAGGATACGTCGGTGTATATGTTTAATAAATTTGCAAAAATTCCTAAAATCCTGATTTTACTTTATCTTTCCAGGGTATCGAGTGTTGCTTGATGTGGGGGAAAAAAATTAACTTACTGGATTTTAGAACAAGGCTTCAAGTTATTATTATTATTATTCCTAAATGAAGCACATTACCTGCATTGTGAGGGAGCATCAGTTAGGGCACTACTGCCATGTGATGGAATTCCCTGAAGGTGATCCGGCTCTTAGTATCCTCATTGTTGAGGACCCAAGCAACTGGACCAGGCCAAGGGGGTTGTCCACAAAACACTTGCTCCCCAACCTGACCTGATCTAACCTTCAAGTTAAACAAAATGTTTAAAAAGTTAAAGGTCGGAATACTTTGTGAATCCACTGTACAAGTAGCATGTTGCCATCTTACATTACATACCTGCGACTTGCTGACATCATATGAAGTCACTTACAGAATTCAACTGGTGTCACTGTTATCAACAGATTGGTGGCACTTCTTTACTAAAATGGAATACAGAAAAAGGTGTTGCATTAAATAAAGTAAAGTATACACATGATGTAGCAGCCACATGCACTCAGGAACCTGGTTAACCGATTTAAAAGTAGGAGCATTTTCAATTTTTTTAGTTACTTCATCAAAGGGGTAATTTTCACTCTTTTCTTTAATAAATGTGTTTGTTACAATGTACCAAACTCAAAAATAGTGGCCCTAGTAGAATGTAATTACATGTGCTTGTAGGCCACATTAAACAAATACTTGTAACCAGTACCGGTGTTAAGTTATTTTGCATCCCAGGCCAAGCTTAATAGAGCGCCAACTGACTATTCGGTAGCTAACCCATGTGGCTGGGTTTATACACCCCCCCACCATGCCTAATTCACCTTAATGGTGGCACCGCCCCTACTTGTAACAGTCCATTACAATATCAAACAGGCTTCTTGTAGCACAATAGCTTTCATAAACACCAGATTCTAATTCAAGTGATGTTAAAATGGCATTGATTGGTGTGCTATTGTTACTTGTTGGTTGTGGAGGGTCTCTGACTAAAGTTCAGTAGTTCAGATTTCTTACATACTGCATATGTAGCATTATTGAAAGACGTTTCTGAAAGGTAGTTAAAATCTCTGTTGAAGGCTCAAGGTAAAATTGTTGGCGGCTTCGGACCATGATGAAGAACAAATAATGCAATGGTTATGTGGATTTTAGTGTAACATAAATACTCAACATATATTTGCTCACTTTATGCTTACATAATCCCTTTCCTTTTATACCCATTTCTGGATAAGTGCCCTTTTAAAGTTTGTTTTACATTATGTCACGCTGTAGTAGAAGTGTATGTGTGCACCTCTCCCAGTGTTTGGTTAACAATCATTAAAAAGCTGTTTTGCCATCAAAGGTAGCTGTCAGACTAGTAAAAAAGGGAAAACTTATAAAATATATATGAGCTGAAGTAACCTCTCTCAAGGTAGATTTGAAACAGTAAACTAATCTGTAATTGAAGTCACACAGAATATTACTGTTTTAACAGACGGGTATACATTTTGACATTTCAAAAACTTATACAACGTGCTCCAATCAAAATATCATTAAGAACACTGAACTTTCCCAGCAAATTCACATAAAGAATAAGTTTGCCATATTTCAGCAAAATCAGTCCACTGAAAGCCAAGTTGTTTTAGCAGACAGACAGACAGACAGACAGACAGACATGGCTATCACAGCTCACATTATGTGTGAATGCACCTAAAAATCAGAAACCGTAAAAATCACACAAGCATGCAGCTCTCTGCTTTAACGTTAAAAGAGTGTGCGGCATTTCATCCATTTCAGTATGTCAAGCCAATAGAAGCAGGTTATTTATAAGAAGAAAGTACATTACTGTATGTTTAGAAGTAAGGCGTTTCAAGTAAAGATCATTTCTTGCATTGTTTTATTGCAGACTAGTAATCCAAATTTAAAGCAGGGATAGATTTTTTTTTAGTTTTGAATGACCATATGTGCTTCCCATTGTGAAGGATGGCCGGCCATATATTCCGGCCCACACCTCTAAGCCACCAGATGGAGCCCTCCCAGCAGCATGGAGGTTCCCCGAATTCCAGCAGGGCCTGCTGGATACCATGGGGACCACCAGGAGCCGCTGTAGGGAGGCTTGGGGAGTGCTACGTGCCCTATAACCCGGAAGTACGTCCTGGTCACATGAACAGTAGGAACGACATGCTTCTGGGATGAAGAAAAGGACTTTGTATCTGACCCGGAAGTGAGAAGGAATCTCATGGACTGTATGGTGAATTCACTTCCGGGTCAGGAGATGTAAAAGGACCATGGGAAATCCCAGACACTGAGCTGAGCTGGAAGGAAGGGTGGCTAAGTGTCTGGGAGAGGAGGAGAATCAGGTATTAGTTATTGTGTATTATACGAGTAGTGTGGAGTGGAGGGTGCTTACGGCACATTATTATAATACAAATAATAAGTATTGTACCTTTACCTGGTGTTTGGCGTGGTACCTGAGGGTTCAAGGGAGCAATAGTGCCCCCTACTGCTACACCAGATAATTTAGTTAACAAATAAAGATGGCATTGAGTGACTAACGCAGGGCTAGAAGCTTTGTTTGGAGTGGGTCCATCGAAGTACAGGAGATCACTGTGGTCAATACAAACTATGTAATGGCAAAGCTGTTGAGTTACAGTAAATGGCTTTCTGGCCTGAATTGCAAGATGTTGTTGGTGCTGTTTTGGCTAATACAGGTCTGTAATTTTGTGGAAGGTGCCTCAGGACTGGCAGACTGGAGGTATGCCCCTCATTTTTAAAGGGAGGGACATGAGGGTGTGTTTTAGTTATCAAAGGACACCACACCTTCCTTTTAAAACTAATGCCAGAATAGAGACCCTGTCTGAAAGCTGAACCTCAGATCGAGTAGGAGCAACATGGATTCTGTTCTAAATATGGGAAAATAAGACCTGTCCTTCCACAGATATTTAAGGAGTCTTGGGAAATTTGTCAGTTTTCTCTACAGGTCCTTTGACTATGTGCCCATAGTATCAAGAATGTAGTGGTCCACTGCCGCTGCTGTCACCTTTTTCCTGTATTGTGTCTATTGAGAATTTAATTTTGCACAGTTGGTGTTAAGTTGAATTTTTTCAATGTGGGAGTTGGACTATGCTAACATGGTGTCTCGCTCTCCTGTCTTGTTCCTGATTTTCATAGACATAATATCAGGGTGCAGCCAAGTGGTCTCATCAGAGTGTGGTGTCTGTTGTCTACTAACTTAGCTGGCATACACAGAGTGTTTTTTTTTTTTTAAATCAGATTAATTGGTTCCCTTTTGGAAAAGAACCAAGTCCTTAAGTGGAGCTTTTTAATTTACTGGAGTCAAATACATACAGTATGGTGAATGAGTCCCTTGTGAGAGCTGATTTTACAAGAACAACAAGGGGAGGAAGAAACCACTGTTATAGTTGAAAATGTGGTTTCCACTTCTACTCTCTGGAGGAAAAACTCAACCCCTGTAGAAAAAGACTGACCGCATCTCCTCTCCACCTCCCACTCCTTCCCTTTCAGCTAGGAAAACTTAAATGGGACCACTTGTAGGAAATAGTCTTCATTACCAGACTACAAGCTCAAGTGGACACCCTCACGTCAATCACAGAGGCTTTTTTCAACCTTTTATTTTTACCAAACCATTGGTAAATTAAAAGGGGTTTTTCCTGGATCACCAACGTTTCTCATGTTTTCTGGGCGATTGTTTTATATGAGTTAGTCTACATCTGCACCTACGGTTGTGTCTGAAAAAAATGAGACTATGGGTGAAGTGTTCTGAACCAAGAATGCTGGTGACTTCAACTAGGGGAGCTTGGGAAGGAACAAATTTCTATGAGCAAGTTAAATTTGTAACATAGATAAGCTGGACCTTCTCTATCCATTTTTAATGCCTTTAAATATAAACCTATGTACTACTGGATCTAGCATGAAATGAAGCCACCTCACTTCGATCATGGGGTGCGTATTGGCAGGAGGAGGCCAAATCTTGCATGGGAGGAGTGGGAGTAGAGAGAAACACAATGTTGGTGTTGTTGTTTCTGGGGGTTTGGGGCTCAGTGGCACCCCAAACTGGCCACAGTATGTACGTTTAATCTATGTGTGCATGTTGGTGTTCAGATATATGTAGTCCCTGATACTGCAGTTCACCTTCCTGTCCATCCAACCAAGTGCATCACAGGACTTAAGCGCATGTCCTACTGTGATAGACTCAGAGATTTAAACCTGTTTAGTTTCGAGCAGAGAAGACCGTGTGGGGACCTAATCCAGGTATTTAAAATAACCAGAGGCATTGAAAAAGTTCATTCAGAAGAATTCTATCTGTGCATTTAAAAATGAAGCCAGGAAACAATTCTTTACGCAAAGAGTTATGGGAATCTGGAACAAACTACCGAGACATGAAGTTGAAAGAGAAACCTTTAAGAAGAATCTGGACAAGATATTGGGACAGCTTAGCTATTAGTTAAACAAAAAGGCTCGATGGACTGAATGGTCTCCTATCCTTTGTCGAATTTCTTATGTTCTAACGTTTATATTTAAAACTGAGGCCTACAGTATACTGTACAGTATTTAGGTTTTACTCACCTAGATAATATATCCCAAAATGGAAACTGTGCAGATTTTTTTTTCTAGTATTTTAATCCAGCCTTCTGGGATGTATGAAGCACATTCCAGAAAACACAAGAAGGGACCCTTCACGAGTGGCTTAGCAGGGTATGTGGGGGAAGGGATAGGGTATTACTTATGTCACATTTAGCCAGGTGACTAGGCAATTTGAAACTGGATTTGCAAAATGCAAAGATTTTATCTAAAATAGAAAAAAAGAGCCTGTTGCTGCCCAGTTCTTATAAATGCAGTAAGTAAAGACTGAACCTTGCCCAGATTATTCAGCCTCAGCCACCACCAAGGAAGAAGTGACCGATTTCTCTGATGAAGTCGTAGTAATTTTCCACTGCAGCACTGAGAAGCCTTGGCAGCCCACCCAGCTGCATTGCCAGCTATCAGGGGAAGCTTTGTATCAGTTAGATAGCTATTGTGGATTTTTCCACTGTCTGTAAATGGCATTGATGAGCTTCAGAGTCACCACTGCTACGGACAGAGATTGTTTTTAAAAATGTCATTCCTCACTGAAACAAGACACTAAATAATAGCTATTTGGGTATCTAGTAAACTTAAATATTTTGGGATTAAAAAAATAAAGAGTAAACACAGCAAAATAGCCCATGTCCTGCATTGTGTCCAACTTCTAATCGAGGTGCCTTTTAAAACCTCTCCCTTTGTTTACTTTTGAAGGAAAGTTTACGACTTTTTTTAAGGTGGGTCAGCAACCAAAAGAAAAAAAGGAAGCTCAAATATTGATATAAATTTGCATGCCAAGGTAAGGAAGAAGTTCCGCCTCATGGTCCACTTCTATGCAAATACCTCAGTGTGAAGCAATTAAATGGTTAATGAAAATGGAAATAACTAACAGCTATTACAAAACAGCGAGAACAAAAACTTCACAAATTTCAGTTTCTGAGGAAGAACAAACAATGAAATTATCTTCCCGACATTTCTGATAAGATAGTTGTAAACAACAGTTGTTCTGCCACTGTCTGCATGTCAGCTCCTTCAGGAGGCAGAGTGGACTACTTAGGACAACTATTATCCACGCCAAGCAGCTTGTGCCCAACGAATACTGTTAGAAAAGTTAAACCAGTAAAGGAGGTGAGCTGGGAAACTTTCATGGTGTTGACCCTTCTGACCAGGAATCTTCCTTTTGTATTCCAATCACATCCTAAAGGTGGCTCTGTGCCTCTGGATATACATCCATTCATGCTTCAGTCCACTCATTTTCAGACATGTTTATCTCATTCAGTCGCACAGACGCGGAAAAATACACTGAATATTGAGGATTACTCAAGGTGGTCTTCCAGAGCTGGCAGTCAGTCCATCCTCATGATCTGATGGCTTGATATTCTGTACTTTTAGGTGTGTTGTGCTATTACTGACCGATTAACTTTGTAGAGCAAATATAAAAGGGACAATACATTGTATTTCTCTAAGCAGAGTCAGCAGAATCAAATTTAATTCCAAACACATGAAATCACATTGGCAAAATATGAAAATGATTCAGATGGTACAAATCCACAATGTAAAATAAATGAACACAAAGCCACGTCTGTTCTCTCAGAAAAAAGATGAAGTGGTCCTCCACTCCTACTCATCCTGCATTGCTCTTACATTTTAAACACTGACTGAAATCCAAATCTGCTGTAGCTTCTAGCAGCTGTACATTTGTTGCTTGTTTCATGAGGTTGCCTCCCAGTAAGTCAGTGCATCTGTTAAATGTTCATTTAGTTGCATTCTTCTGAGCCTAAGGCAATTTCTTATCGCTCCGTTCTTTTGGTGAGTTGTCATTTTAAAATGATTTAACTCCTGTGGCAGAGGGTGGTCTAAATACACAGAACTGTAGAATTTATTGTAAGAATTAACAAAAAACAAAAAAAAAAAAAAGAGTTAAACGGCCATGTTCTGGGTTTGGAATTAAAACTGAGACATGTGGTTAGAATGAGGTTATTTTTTTCTGCTCCACCACTTTCAAAATGAGAATGGCTAAGATACAATCTAAACTAACCCGTTTGATATTTTCACTTAAATTATGACAACTGCAAATTTATGAGCTCCAAAACTGAAGGTTTTGCTTGGTTTATGCATGTTGGTAACTGGGGGCTAAATGATTTGCCAAACATGCATACTGCATATTTTTCTTTTTGAGAGTTTTCAAAATTAAGAGTTCTTTACTGGGTGTTGGAGACTGTATGATAAAGAAAGGATTGCAAAATGGCTTGAAATGTCATTTTACATTGTGAAAAGAAAAAAAAGCACCACAGGGTACTGCTGAATTTCAGTATATTGAAAATTGGTACCTTTCATTAAAAAGAAAGTGTATGACAGATGAGACTGAACTATCAATAGGAATTTTGCATTTCCAAAACTGAATATTATATTATTAGGCTGGAAAATGCCATGTCATTTTCTAACTCACTTAATCCAGACCAGGGTTGTGGGTTTAGGTGCTGGAGCCTATACTAGCTAGCATAGGGTGCAAGGCAGGAACTACCTTGGACAAGGCGCCAGTCCATCCGCAGAATAAACACACAGACACATTCACCTAACCTACATGTCTTTGGACTGTGGGAGGAAACTGAAGCACCTGGAGGAAACCCACACAGACATGCAGAGAACAAGCAAACTCCACAAAGGGAGGACCAAGGACACAAACCCTGGTCTCCTTACTGTGAGGCAGCAGCACTATCACTGTGCTACCAATGTGAATGTACAATAATTAGAAGCAGAATATCATGCTCCAGCTTCTCAATGAGCTTATTTAAAAAGGACATGTATATGCAGAGGACATTAAACAATGTCAGAGGCATTAAGATGCTGTATGGGCTGATGACATTAACCTTTATCAGGAATGTGATCATTTGATTGCCTTAACGGAGACCAGTTTAACAGGACACAAAAAATGGTTAGGAATATTGATGGAAATTTAACGTGTATGTTTGTCTCCTCCCTAGCCTGGAAGTTGCTCACCAGGAAGAAGAGATGTATCCCTACCTGTCTTCTGTTACCATAAAAGGATTCTTACCACCATAATCTCATAGCTCGATGAACCGAGAAGGTGAAGTGACAGATGTGCTGAAAACAAATATACAGTAGTAATGTGCCATAATGGTTGCTGGCAGAGTGGTTACACACATCAAATTTTCTTTAAAAAAAAAAAACAAAAAAAAAAAACACACACATCAGTGTTGATTGTGAATTTCCACCTTGGGAACTCTGTCTAGTTTTCTTTGTGCTCATTTTCAAAGTGGCCTAATCAGGAGGATGTCTGACTAGAGAGTGAGGCAGACTAGAGGCATTCTCAGACAACTGGTAGAGCAGGTACAGAAGCTGCTGCTTCAAATGGCAAACTGGCTAATGCTTTGAGATGATGACCAACATGAGAAAGCAGCTGCTAAAGCACCGGCACCAGCAGATCAAGCACTGTGTTATCCCCTTACTACAGTATATGCATGGGGCCCCGTGATTGGCGTACAGATGTGGGTATTGGTCTGTTAGGGGTTCCAAGACCTCTGTGATTCAGGAGCAGGTGATATTTATATTGATTTACATATTAAAATAAGCAAAATTCTGGGAGGAATCAGGGTGAGACTGCAAGTGCATGCACGTGCGTTACTTTTCACACTGACCGGGATTTATGGAGCGGAAGTGTGTGAAAGTTGGCTTACGCACAGTTTTGTGCATCTGAATATTTTTGTGCATATGCATATTTACACTTTTGTCTGTACGCCATGTTTTAATGTAAGTTCTACGCACAGAGTTATGCCTTTTTACTGTATCTTGTGAGTTAGTATAAGTAGAATCCAGCCTCAGGTTATTGAACAAAGAAAAATTAGTAAGATTAAGAGTGTTTCTGACACAATGTATATTGTGGATAAGTCTAAGACAAACCAGTTCAAGTTACAATTTTTGGAGCAAGGGTCCCAGACTGCAAAATGATTAGAAACAGAGTTTTACTCAGCTGAGCACATGATAGAGTTGAATTGTGCAAGCTCTCCCTGCTTCTCTTTTCAGTTTTGTCCGAAACCAGTCTTGGAGCACTGTGGACAAGCTGTCACTAGTAGGTGAAAATCAGAAGATTGTTTTGAAAGGCACAACAAAAGGATGTTTGTAGGATGTTAGCCGATATAGCACCAAAAAAGAAAAAGGAAAAAAAAAAACCTTCAAATCTTTCTTGACATGAATAAGATCTAGGTTATCAGTGGATGGGCAAATGATCTACGTATACCAAATATAGTGCGGTGTTACAAGTGAAGTGAACCAGGACATTGTATAGCACACAGGGGTTTGGAAATTATAGAAGGAGAGAAATACAGCTTAGATTAAAAAGGCTGAAATCAAACAGATCACTGGGACAAGATAACATTTATCCTAAAGTGCTTAATAATGTTAGTGAAAGTATATATAAACATTTCACTCATACTTTTCAAAAATCACTGCACACTTGGGAAATTATTTCATATTGGAAGTTATCACATTTTGTCCCATTATTTAAAAAAAGAGCAAATTGTAACAGCCAATCTTAGAAGATTAATGATAAAGTCATAGAAATATTTGCTTAACTAGCATAGAAGGCAAGTTTCACAAAGCTGCCTAGATGATGGAAGATTCTACTTTATCTCCTGTAAGCTAACTTGCTAATTGAATATTCCTAATACTCAAATATATTTCTGGTGTGAGAATAGATACAGATAGATCGATCATTTGGCATAGCATATGTCTCTCTATTATAATAAAATAATCCTGCGATGAGATGAGACTTTTAGGAAGATTTTTTTTTTTTTAAAGTTCTGTGAGATCAGACCTTGACCATGAGATTTTTTCCAAGTCCTGGTCCCCTCTAAATCATTTTGAACCACTCACACGGTGTGAATGCTTTTGACAGAAACATTTTCTGCTCTCTCAGCTCATACAAATTTTAATGTTTTCCTCACTTTAAGTTCCCAATTAAAGAAGATGTATTATGTCCAAATCATATTGAAGAATTTCATCACAAAAGGTTATCAACAGAAAAGATGAGTACATGGGCAATCTTAGCAGCGAGAAATAAAGTCAAACGAATTAATGCTAAAAATGTCGATCAGTTACACGGCAAACTGGTTAAATGCATACCAACAGACTATGCTGAAACAGTTGGTGGTGATCGTGTAGAAGATGAAAACATCAGCTTACAATATCCTGAAGAATAACTACAACTGCTGCAGTGGGTTGGCACCCTGCCCAGGATTGGTTCCTGCCTTGTGCCCTGTGTTGGCTGGGATTTGCTCCAGCAGACCCCCGTGACCCTGTGTTCGGATTCAGCGTGTTGGAAAATGGATGGATGGATAACTACAACCGTTAACAACGTCCGGCCTTCCTCCGCACGAATTACTGTAGAAAGAAGGAATTATCCAAGAAAGGTAATGTAGTACATCTTCTGTCGATAACATTACACAACAAAGGAGATCTTGATATGCCATTCGTATTAAAACGTTAACAGTTTCCCATTAGAATAGCTATTGCAAAAACAATTAGAAAATCTCAGAGCCAAAAATTCGAAAAAGTCGTTTTATTTAATAGAGAGAAAGAAACAAAATTCAATAATGGACAGTTATATGTTGTGTTGTCACGATGAAAGTCCAAACACAGAATCAAAATTCAATGTGATATTGATGAAAATTTAATTCAAAAACTTGTTTTTACTGAAGTTTTACAGTAAAAGTGTAAGTTTAAAATTTATTTGCATGTTAACTTCAAAGCCAAACAGAACAAAAATCATATTAACAAATAACTCATACAAAATGAAACAATTTATTTTCAAATTATTACATTTTACTCTTTAATATGGTTTACTACTCACTGTAATGTAAAATAGTTTTATTATGTATTTGTAACAATTCCCATGAAAATAAAAATCTGTCTAAACTGTACAAACATCCCCATTTGGGAGCGTCAGAACTGCAAAGAGGCCAGCGTGTAGCGCAGGCACAGGGATTGGCAAGCGAAGCGAGCAGGGGGCAAAGCTACCTAGTGATAACATATAGAAACCTAATGGAACCAAGATACATATGCCTTAAAGAAAAACAAACATCAGAAGTTTTTCTTTTTTGTGTGTAGTATGAACTTTTTTTTTTCCCCATGTACTTTGTTTGCTTTGAATTTCACTAAAACATTTAGAACAAGGACACTTACACTGTGGAATTTTTGTACACGTCATTCTTTATGCGCTTTTTCAATAGCTGTATATGGAAATATTTTGGAAATTCTTGACAGTCACTTCTATAAAGATAGATCCAAGTTATCATATGCATATCAGTGAAATATGTGTCACGAGTTAAATAATAGAAGTAATTTTAAGGATGAAGCATCACATGTCAAGATTAGGTGTATCAGTGAACTGTCAACATGGGTTTAGATGGGGAAGATCAGGTTTCACGATTATACTAGAATTTTAAGTAAGCAACCAAAGTATATGGTCAGAGAGGTTCAAGTCATATTATTAATCTTGATTTTCCTAAGGCTTATGATGAAACTAAAAAAAAGCATTACAAGGTACTGATGTTTTATGCTTTTTCCAACAGATGTTGTACATGTTTCTGTCTCTACAGTATTTCTGAGTTTTGTGTCATGCTTAATTCATCTATTTTGAGCAATGATGTAGTTTTGATACAGCCGATTTTGTGTTGCGTCTTTTCCAAAACCACCTTGGGTTTCTATGGGTGTTAGCATATGTACAAGGTTGCTACAGCATTGCTTTGCTTCATATGGCCAGAGATGCATATACAAGGTCAGCATCATACATTTTCCTGGTCATCTGAGAATACTGCGTGTGATTTTCTTCAAAACATTTTTTGTTTCTTGGTGTCAATTTACTAAAACATTTTTGGGTTGAGTTTTGCATTTGACATTTGATATTTAGTCTTCAAAAAAAAAAAACAAAACTAGCTTTTGCCTGTTCCTATACTACATCTTAACTTCTGGTCCCTTGCATTTACTCTTGGCTCCCTTATTGAAGGAATAACAAAAAAAGTTCAATCTGCAGTGTGCAAATGAGTAAATATTTGCCCTAAACACAGAGGACAAAGGCTTATGACGAGAGGAACTTTTTCAGAAGAAGGAGATGTTCAAAATGGTATCCCTCAGGGATTAGTGCTGTGAGTATATCAATGTTGGGAGCTCAAGCAGATGTTATTCAGTCTGATATTTTTGTTGTATGTTAAAACATTGTTATTTTGTGTTTATTTTAATTTCTTGTCTTTTTTCCCCTTTTTGGCTCTACTTTGTGGATTTTGATTATTAGTTCTTGGACTAGTTTTGATTGCTTTGGATTTCCCTTGTAGAGATACCCTTTTGCTTTTCATATGGTGATTTGAAGATATATTTGGTTAATAACATTTCAAAATTTTCAAAGTTCTTTCTTGGAGTATTTCTGTGTCAGAGGTTTTTACTTTTTCCTCTCCTCTTGCTTAATTAATGATCGTTAAGGATTGTTATTTGTTTGGACTTTCCCATTTTTGTGTCTCAGTGTTTGGGGAAAGGCTCATTTGGGATACTAGGCACCAGAATGGCAGACTGAACGTATTGAGACTTGAGTCTCCATTTCATTTCATCTCATTTTGATGTTTAGAAGCAACAACATCATCCACAGATGTATTATCTTTTGGATTACTGAACAGGAAGCAACTGCAAAGGTTCCCGATACAGTTCTAGAAAGCTGGGAGAAACAAACTGATACTCAGAGATACACTTGAAAACATAATGTGACTTGAAAGAGAGGACTGAGAAATTGTGCACCTTGTTAAACATTTAGAAAATACTTATAGGATACATATCAGGTTATAAAAGCATGGAACAACATTTCAGATCTGGGGACTGGGCTACAGTGATGGTGCCAGTTTAACAAACAAAACTCTTTGCACAATAGAAGGGATCCTCTGAAGTGAACAAAATATTTGCAGATCTGGTGATTTTACAAAAAATTAAATAATTAAAAAACATCATATAAATATATTAGGCTCCATGGTGCTACATGACATTGGCTTGGAAATGAGACTAATGTAAACTGGACAGTGGTCTGACCTGTGCCAACTCCAGAATAGTGATACATGAACATTCCTATTGTATCCTAAAGCCAAAACAGGTAAAACAAAAACCCTAGATTTGTATAACACAAACCTCTGCTTGTGTTTTTATATTTGAAAATCCCACAACTTACCCAAACTAAAAGATTTGGGGAAAATTCCAAAGCACGAAATGAATTTTGCTCTCACAGTTCTTTTCTGGAGGTAATACGGTTGACTCTATCATTAGCTCTTTTTAAAAACAATCCAGATTAATCCTCAGAATAGAGTCCTCAAAGTACAATGGTAAGGTTAAGTTTAGATCCCTACTGAATAGTACCTGTTTATTTTGCATCAAAAGATAAAATTCAGAGTAACAAGGGTATTGCAATGAGTAGCAGGTACACCTATAGGACAATGTTAATTTGAACAAAACATCCTGTTGATACACCAAACATTTTGCCAGCAACCGAGAAAACAACAGAAAACAGAATGTTTTGATAAAAAGCCATGATATTCCCTATCCCTAATATCAAAATTACGGACTCACTACTTAACTGAAACAGGCAGTCAGAATGAACACTTACTATATTAAATAACCATGAATGGGTACAACCTGCAAAAGCAATTCTCTTTGTCATTTTTACTCTTCAGGTGTTCCTTGCACTTTCCTCCCCATTTTCTGGTTCTGCACTGCTCTCAGAGGTTGATAGAGCCAAAAATTGTACTCAAGTAAGAGCAGCGTTAATTCAAAATAATATTACTCAAGTAGAAGTAAAAAGTAGTCATCCAAAAAATTACTCAAGTAAGAGTAAAAAAGTATTTGGTGAAAAGACTACTCAAGTGCCGAGTAATTGTTTGAACATAATAAATTATTTATTTTTTTACAAATGTTGTAATAAGACAGACAAAATATTAAATAATGTGCAAATTCTGCTATTTCCAAATAATAAAAAAATGAGTAAAAATAACTAACATCTTTACAAAATAAAGATGTACAACTAACACAAAGTTCCAAATCTCAGTTTTTCACAACAAAGCTTTTGAAGCCAATACCTACAGTAGGTAACATGGATGTTTGAACAGTGCAAACTACTTACAGTGACAAGATATACTGTACACTGACAGTATCATATTGTATATTCACTTTGTAGCAGGTCCGCGGTGATTGTTCTTCATTGGCTTCCTGCGGTGTATGATTAAGGCCCACAGAGATGGGAGTGTATATATATGGGTCAGCACAAAAAAAAAGAAGGGGGAAACAAGGAAATTGGAGAAAAGAGGTTAAAAGACATGAAAGGCAGGCTTGGGAACGACGATCTGGCCACCAGGAGGGAAGAAGCAGTGCGAGCTAGGGCCCCATGAAAGAGCGTCAG
This sequence comes from Polypterus senegalus, assembly GCF_016835505.1. Lineage (NCBI taxonomy): Eukaryota > Metazoa > Chordata > Cladistia > Polypteriformes > Polypteridae > Polypterus > Polypterus senegalus. Next base: position 61,971,049 of record NC_053155.1, read on the forward strand.
CTATGGTGCTCTATGGGCTAGTTCGCCCCAGTGAACATTTGGGTGCCCATCCTAGGTTTTCGACGTGTGACCACGTGAGCGCAAAGGGAAGAGAGACGACCTCGGACGGTCTGGCCGTGATGCCTGGAGGCAGCGAAGACAGAGGTCGGCCGAAAGGAGCTCATGGCTGCCGAGTCTCCGCCGGCTATGCGAGCAATGGGTGAGCCAGGAGAATGAGAAGGAGGTGGGCTGAGATCAGGAGGAGTTAGTCTGCATTTTAACCTCGGATTTTTTTATCCTTACTCTTCACAATGATTTTTATGGATTTATATATGTACTGTTTTTTAGAACACTGCACCATTGACACTTTTGTTGATTTTACTTTTATTTGACTAGTTTTTAATAAAAGCACGAGCACTTATTCCACCATCCTCTGGCCTCATAACTATCGACGGTGTGGGTTCAGCAGACTCCCATGGGGGAAGAGGGAGTCTGTAGGGGACCGGCATCGTCACACACTTGCCCTCCAAATAGCACAGCTGATAGAAAATAACATTAGAACAAGGCAGCTTGTGCACATACAAGAAGTCTCACTTTACCATGACTGTCTGTGCACGTTTGGTTAAAACGTGCTTGTTCTTCACTCAGTTAAGTGATGGTTAAGCTTCGGCAGGAGTTGGCTCTCAAGGTTCTTGCAGTGAACAGGAGCACTGCATGACTAAAAAGTCTCTCACAGGCTGCAGGCACAGGAAGTTTGTGTGTGGTCATTTGACTGCACGGCTACGTCTGATTGGTGAAACAGAGTAATGTGATTATTGTTGCTACGTCTGACTGATGAAACAGTCATGCAGTAGATCCACTTGCGACTTCTCTCTGGCAGAAATATAGTGTAATGTGTAAGTCAAGTGTCAAGTGTTGCCCAATGCAGTGGAGCAAGAGTAGCATTTCTTCACATATGTGCTCAAGTAAAAGTAAAAAGTATGGTGCAGTAAAACTTAATAGTACAATTTTTTTTAAAAGTTACTCAAGTAAATGTAACAGAGTAAATGTAACTAATTACTATCCACCTCTGACTGCTCTTTTTTACCTTGAGCACTTTGTATCTCGCTTTTTGTCTTCTTTCCTATCTATTGATATTCAACTACTGCCTGAAATTCTAGTCTTTTTAGATCTGCCCACCATACATCTCACCTCTTACCCACAGAACTTCATCTGTTTAGGCAGGCATGCTGGTAAACTTCTCCTTACTTCGCGGTGGAAATCCCCCAAAGACTGTCACAAATGATAATTGGGTATCTGAAATAAAATTTTTTTACAAATGGAATTACCTGCATATTAACATAGTGTCCATGAAATCTGTTGAGAGCTAGTCTACCGCTCTTCAGTCTTATGAATGCTGGATGGCAACTGTTCGTTGATGCTCCTGTTATTTCAGTGTTTCCCAACTCAGGATGATGTAGGAGTTGGGGGCATCGTCAGGGTATAGATTCCGTTAAAAGTGTTCTGTATAATTTTATTTAAATTTACTATATTGAACATCAGGGATTTGTCACCGATTCTGTTCATAAATTGATGTTCATAACTATGGACAGAATTTCTAGGAGCAGCCAGGGTGTTGAAGGGGTCCGATTTGGTGGACTCAGGATTGGGTTACTGCTTTTTGCAGATGAAGTTGTCCGGTTTGCTTCATCAGGCCGTGATCTTCAGCTCACTCTGAATCGGTTCGCAGCTGAGTGTGAAGTGGCTGGGATGGGAATCAGCCAGAAAAGGGTGGAGTGCCCTCTCAGGGTTGGGAGTGAGATCCTGCCCCAAGTGGAGGAGTTCAAGTATCTCGGGGTCTTGTTGATGAGTGAGGGAAGAATGGACCACGAGATTGACAGGCGGATCGGTGCGGCATCCGCAGTGATGCGGGCTCTGCATCGGTCTGTCGTGGTGAAAAAGGAGGAAAAGCTCTCAATTTACCAGTCAATCTACGTTCCTACCCTCACCTATGGTCATGAGCTATGGGTAGGGACCGAATGAACGAGATTGCGAATACAAGCGGCTGAAATGAGTTTCCTCGGCAGGGTGTCTGGGCTTTCCCTTGAAGATAGGGTGAGTAGCTCAGTCATCCGGGAGGGGCTCAGAGTAGAGCCGCTGCTCCTCCGCATCAAGAGGAGTCAGATGAGGTGGCTCGGGCATCTGATCAGGATGCCTCCTGGGCGCCTCCCTGGCGAGGTGTTCTGGGCACGTCCAACCGGGAGGAGGCCCAGGGGAAGACCCAAGACACGCTAGAGGGACTCCCGGCTGGCCTGGGAACACCTTGGGATTCTCCCGGAAAGAGCGAGAAGTGGCCGGGGAGAGGGAAGTCTGAGCCTCTCTGCTCAAGTTGCTGCCCCCGTGACCCACCCTCAGATAAGTGGAAGAGGATGGATGGATGAATATTGAACATACTCAATAAATAACTGATTACAAAAAAGAATTAAATAAATGCCATCAAAAACGTCAAGATCTTTTCAAAAATGCACTATTACAAAAGGATAAAATTGTCTAGAAAATGTAAAAGTATCATAAAAAATTGAGTTTGACAATTCTAAAAGAGCTCAAAAGATTATATTACCCTACTTCTAAGTCTACATCTACATTACCACAACCATACTAAAATGACCCAAAACACAAATGATGTAGATGCTTGCCTAAACTGGTCACGCACGTATCCGAAGAAAAATCCTTGAAGGGGTGGTACCACCAATGGCTACAGGATTTATTGCAAAACTCTAGTGACTGCTATATTTTTGTACATTTATACAACATTCAAACTAAACAGAATACATTGTGTTAAGATACTGTAGTAATAAATGTTACTGTAGATAAGCAACACAGTAAGCATCATGGAAAGAAACTCATATATGTCTGCCGCATTGGAATATGGTTGTCTTCCATGAAAGATAAATATCAGGGAATCGGACACTGTAATGAGCAGAATCCAATCAGGGATGGGCTACATAGTAATCATAAACCAAACAGAACGTGATTCACATCTGCGTTTTCATCCATTCACACTGGGATACCGAGCTTGCATTTGCAGAAATATGTGGCTCTGGGAAGCAATTAGAAAAGTCTCAAAAAGTGTTTTTGGTGGTTAAAAATGCTGAGTTAGTGTGGAGTTAAGGTGAAAACAAAACACTAATGTTTGTATTTTTAAATGAAAACGTATTAATGTGATTATGAGGACTGCCTACTGCAACATGATACACCCTTAAATGCATACAATCAATGTGTCACAAGGGCATGACTCCCGTTTATTTTTTTTTTAATTTTCATATCGACAATCATTGTAAAAGTAAGTGAAAAGTAAATGAATTCATGAACCTCCTGGACTCTTGATTTGAGACAGCTCGTTAATCAGCCAACACATAAAGCAGGTCATACGCTAGACTTAGTAATTACTAAAGGACTAAAAGTTGATAGACCCATATTAATGACCTGCTTTATATCGGACCATTTTTTTTACTTTTTAGTATAGAAATGATAGAAACCACTCATGAGAAGCATATTGTTAAAAAGCACTTCTTTGACTCATCAGCAGCTTTAAAATTTACAAACTTTTTAAGCAATCAGTCCGCTTATAGTGCCAACTATAATATTGAGGATAATGTAAATAATAAGGTGGAAAGATTTAATACTAAAGTGAGAGCTGCTGTTGACATAGTTGCACCTGAAAAGACAGTTAAAAATCTTCTAGCATTGTTATACCATGGAAGACCCAAAGAGTGTCTGATTTAAAGAGAACATGCCGTAGAGCTGAGCGTCAATGGAGGAAGACTAAACTTACTATCCACTATGAAATATTAAAAGTTAAAATAACAGAATACAATAACACTGTCCGTCTTGAGAGACGCTGCTATTTCTCTAAGATTATAAATAACAATGCTAGTAATCCCAGAGTCTTATTCTCTACGATTGATCGCCTACTAAACCCAGGTAACTCAAAGGAATGCCTCCTAAGTGCTTCCAGTGAAACCTGTGAGGCTATTGCTGTATTTTTCAATCAAAAAATTAATGATATTAGAAATAACATAGTATATCTCCCCAACACTAAGGATCCTCCTAAACCCCAGTGCTCCATTATAAACAAATTAAACTCTTTCTCTAGGATAGATTTACATAAAATAATTTCTCAACTGAAACCCTCCACCTGCATCCTTGACCCAATACCAACAAATTTTTTCAAAGTAGTATCAGGCGTGCTAATTGATAATGTTCTTGACATCGTAAATTCGTCATTAGATACGGGGGTCTTCCCAGACTGTCTTAAGACTGCTGTAGTTAAACCCCTACTTAAGAAACATAATCTTGACCCCTCGGCTTTTGAAAATTTTAGACCCATCTCTAACCTGCCTTTCTTAAGTAAAATTCTAGAGAAGGCAGTCATTATGCAGTTAAATGACCACCTCAATAAACATGCTATTCTTGATAAATTTCAGTCGGGTTTTAGAACAAATCACAGCACAGAAACTGCACTCGTTAAAGTAGTAAATGACTTGCGGGTAAATGCAGACAGAGGCCATTTATCTGTTCTCATCCTCTTAGATCTGAGTGCTGCATTTGACACCATTGATCATAATATTCTTAGAAATCACCTTAGTCAATGGGTGGGCCTCTCTGGCAGTGTCTTAAATTGGTTTGAATCCTACCTGGCAGGGAGAAAATTCTTTGTTAGTTGTGGGAATTACAACTCAAAGTCACATGATATCCGATATGGTGTTCCACAAGGCTCTATCCTGGGTCCGCTGTTATTCTCAATCTACATGCTTCCGTTAGGTCAGATTATCTCAGGTTACAACGTGAGCTACCACAGCTATGCTGATGACACACAGCTGTACTTATCAATAGCACCTGATGACCCTGATTCTATTGATTCACTAACACAATGTCTGACTTGTATCTCAGAATGGATGAATAGTAACTTTCTCAAATTAAATAAAGAGAAAACTGAAATCTTAGTGATTGGCAATAATGGATACAATGAGGCTATTAGAAATAAACTGGATACATTAGGATTAAAAGTCAAGACAGAGGTAAAAAGCTTTGGGGTAATTTTAAAATCGCATATTAATCAGATCACTAGGACAGCATTTTTTCACTTAAGAAACATAAGTAAAGTTAGACCTCTTATATCACGGAAAGATGCTGAGAAATTAGTTCACGCGTTTGTTTTCAGTCGACTAGATTACTGTAACGCACTCCTCTCAGGACTACCCAAAAAAGACATAAATCGCTTGCAACGAGTGCAGAATGCAGCTGCTAGAATCCTAACCATGAAAAGGAAATGCGAGCACATTTCTCCAATTTTGATGTCACTACACTGGTTACATGTGTCATTCAGGATTGACTTTAAAATTTTGCTTATGGTTTATAAAGCCTTAAATAATCTCGCCCCATCTTATATATCGGAATGTCTGACATCTTATATTCCAAATCGTAACCTTAGATCCTCAAATGAGTGTCTCCTTAGAATTCCAAAAGCTAAACTTAAAAGAAGTGGTGAGGTGGCCTTCTGCTGTTAAGCACCTAAAATCTGGAATAGCCTGCCAATAGGAATTTGCCAGGCTAATACAGTGGAGCACTTTAAAAACACTGCTGAAAACACATTGCTTTAACATGGCCTTCTCATAACTTCAGTGCAATTTAATCCTGATACTCTGTATATCCAATTTATTATAATATCTATTCATGGTGGCTCTAAAATCTGTACTGACCCCTACTCTCTATTCTGTTTCTTTTTCCGGTGTATTTTTGGTGGTGGCCTGAGCCACCTCCACCTACTCAAAGCACTGTGATACTCAGAGCACTGTGATGTTCCAACAGTGATGGATTAAAAGCCAGAAGTCTGCATGATCATCATCATCAAGAGCGTCCGTGAGAACACTAAATACAAAAAGGACTACAGTGATCAATCGCTATATCGTGCTTCGACTTTTGCGGCTTCACTTCATCGCGGATTTTAAATGTAAGCATATCTAAATATATATCACGGATTTTTTGCTGGTTCGCGGATTTCTGCGGACAATGGGTCTTTTAATTTATGGTACACGCTTCCCTCAGTTTGTTTGCCCAGTTGATTTCATACAAGGGACGCTATTGGCGGATGGCTTAGAAGATACGTAATACATGCTCTGATTAGGTATTAAATAAAACTCCTCAATGATATAAGATATGCTTCCCGTGCGGTGCTTGATAGTTTGCTTTTCTCTGTCTCTCTCATCCTCTCTGACATTCTTTGCAACTGATAAAGGGGGTGTGAGCACAGAGGCTGTTTGCATAGAGGATACAGACGCTCCTCTACAAAATGCCGCTTTATCGCGGTGCTTCAGCATACTTAAAAGCCCAAAAGCACGTATTGATTTTTTGATTGTTTGCTTTTCTCTCGCACTATCTCTCTCTGACATTATCTGCTCCTGACACGCATTCTTTGAAGAGGAAGATATGTTTGCATTCTTTTAATTGTGAGAAAGAACTGTCATCTCTGTCTTGTCATGGAGCACAGTTTAAACGTTTGACTAAAGGGTGTTATTTCATGTCTAGAGGGCTCTAATAATGTTAACAGTGTGGGAGAGTTTACAAGGGCTTAAAATATATAAAAATAACCATACAAACATATGGTTTCTACTTCGCGAAGTTTCACCTATCACGGGGGGTTCTGGAACGCAACCCCCGCGATCAAGGAGGGATTACTGTATTTAATTTATGTTAGGTAGAATGCCCAGAGGGGACTGGGTGGTCTCGTGGCCTAGAACCCCTGCAGATTTTATTTTTTTCTCGAGCCGTCTGGAGTTTATTTTTTTTTTCTGTCCTCCCTGGCCATCGGACCTTACTCTTTTTCTATGTTAACTAATGTTATCTTATTTTCATTTTTTATTTTGTCTTTTATTTTCCTTCATTATGTAAAGCACTTTCAGCTACTTTTTTGTATGAAAAATGTGCTATATAAATACAGGTGCCGGTCATAAAATTAGAATATCATGACAAAGTTGATTTCTTTCAGTAATTCCATTCAAAAAGTGAAACTTGTATATTAGATTCTGCTCTGTGTCGAAGCACATTAATAGAGAGGAGAAGGGAAGGAGAAGATGTGGTAGAAAAAAAAAAGTGTACAAGCAATAGGGATAACCGCACCCTGGAGAGGATTGTGAAACAAAACCCATTCAAAACTGCGGGGGACATTTACAAAGAGTGGACTGCAGCTGAAGTCAGTGCTTCAAGAACCACCACGCACAGACGTATGCAAGACATGGGTTTCAGCTGCCGCATTCCTTGTGTCAAGCCACTCTTGAACAAGAGACAGCGTCAGAAGTGTCTTGCCTGGGCTAAAGACAAAACTGCTACTGAGTGCTCCAAAGTTATGTTCTCTGATGAAAGTAAATTTTGCATTTCCTTTTGAAATCAAGGTCCCAGAGTCTGGAGGAAGAGAGGAGAGGCACAGAATCCATGTTGCTTGAGGTCCAGTGTAAAGTTTCCACAGTCAATGATGGTTTGGGGTGCCATGTCATCTGCTGGTGTTGGTCCATTGTGTTTTCTAAGGTCCAAGGTCAACACAGCCATCTACCAGAAAGTTTTAGAGCACTTCATGGTTCCTGCTGCTGACAAACTTTGTGCAGGTGCCAGGTCCTGTTGGAAAATGAAATCTGCATCCCTATAAAGTGCCAAAGCTACCAGTACCTGGTTTAAGGAGCATGGTATCCCTGTTCTTGATTGGCCAACAAACTCGCCTGACCTTAACCCTATAGAAAATCTATGGGGTATTGTGAAGATGAATATGCAAAACGCCAGACCCAACAATTCAGAAGAGCTGAAGGCTAATGTGCTTGAACACAGAGCTCTGTGAACAGCCAGCCTCTTTAGCAATGACCTTTTGTGTCTTGTCCTCCTTGTGCAAGATGTCAACGGTCGTCTTTTTGGACAACTGTCAAGTCAGCAGTCTTCCCCATGATTGTGTAGCCTACAGAACTAGACTGAGAGACCATTTAAAGGCTTTTGCAGGTGTTTTGAGTTAATTAGCTGATTAGAGTGTGGCACCAGGTGTCTTTAATATTTTTCACAATATTCTAATTTTCCGAGATACTGAATTTGGGACTTTCATTAGTTGTCAGTTATAATCATCAAAATTAAAAGAAATAAACATTTGAAATACATCAGTCTGTGTGTAATGAATGAATCTAATATACAAGTTTCACTTTTTGAATGGAATTTCTGAAAGAAATCAACTTTGTCATGATATTCTAATTTTATGACCAGCACCTGTAAATGTTGTTGTTGTTAACCCACTAGGAAAGTTTTTACCATCTTGGATCTCGGAAAGTCAGTAAAAAATTGCTGTTCAGATAAAACAATATGAAAACAAATAAAATTACAAAAATATATCCAAGTTGATTCAACTAGTTGATATTCTTGGTAGTAGGACACAAACGTGTACATCAGCTAACAGATGACATCAGTGCATGCAGAACGACTAAATTCCTAATATATAACTTATGACTGATCATATGTAATTTGGTTGGTAATGATGGAGATGTGGAATGTACATTTTCAGGACAAGCACAGGACCTTTGGATACTGACTGACTTGTTCTTAACTTGATTCATTCCTTTCACTGATGTTTTCTAAGGAATCTGATTGGTTATACCTAGAAGTCATCTACTGGGGGGATCACTCCTGTAATGTACCGTTTTCACTGATTGAAGAACTTTTTTTTTTTTTCAGCAAAACTAGGGGGCTTCAGTCACTTAATTTTTGAATGAATATTCTTGCGTTAGTCTTTAACACTTGTAACTTTCAACTCTAAAACAGAAAATAATCTACCACGAGCCATCGGCATATATTCATCCTGAATACGGGCGTGTAAAGCGTGTGAAACAGAAAGCCATTTACTGTGCTGCCTTTCTTTGCACTTGTTGTATATCAAGATGTAATTCAAAAGCCTGAGATCACAATGTCCTGGTCAACAAAACCTTTACCGTATGGACAGAAAAATCACAAGTGGGTAATGTTTCAGTTTATTTCTTAGATGTCTTTGTTTTGTTGACAATAATTCACCTGCCACTTTGCACAGGAGAAATCCTTTTTGCACTGATCGAGAGACTGACAAGGTCATCACACAAGATCAGCATATTGTTACTGACCAATCACTTTTGCTTTAAAAAAGTTGTTTAACAACAAAGCGATACAAACCTTATAAACCTGAGTTGGCAACCTTTCTACTGAACTACAGGTTGGTAGGCGAAGACAGTCAGCCAACTGGTGAAAAACTAAACATACTAATGTGTTTTTGTATTTATTCTATATTTATTCATTTATCTTTTTTTAGTTTATATTCACAGCTCAAAATACCTGATATTGGGGAAATAATCAGGTAGCAGAACTATTTTTTAAATATGTCCCCCTTTTTTCAATTTTTCTCTCTCTCCCAAAATAGACAGTTGAAATCTCTTATTCTTTTTGTTCTTAACATCACCCATATCATCCATATTGCATACCAGGGATTTTTTCTGCCTTGCATGCAGACCTGCTGGGGTAGGCTTCAGGTTTCCTGCAATCCTGCTTAGGATAAACAGGTTTATATAATGTATATATTATTCCTAATTTCAGATGTTAACTCTGTCATTTTGTGCCCATCCACACACCTATTACCTACTCTTGCTCTGCTCATTAAGGGTTTACTGTTCTTATGCACAAGCTATTCTACTAGTGTCTAACTTTGAAACTAAATGCTTGTTTTCCTTTGTTTCCCTCAATACAGCTAGGTGGGGTCTGCACACCGATTCAAGCCCAAGAGCCGTGTTCTAACCCCATGATTTTCATGATCACACCTGTCAGAACACAGCAGAAACTATTTTTGATATCTTTTCAGGCCTGCAAGTGGCAAAATTCTATCCATAAACTGTATTTACCAGAGATGGAATCAGAGACCCAAATGGCTGGTAGAAAATAAAGAACAGTATAGGAATTTTTTGATTACCATAGCAAAGGCTTTAATTGTAAGAACATTGTTTTGGAGCAGGATATGTTGGGTGCAGTAGACATTTAGAGTAAAAACCCTTCAAATTCACATAAATTCCATTGTAAATTGGCCCATACTGGGCAATAAAAGGAAAAGATAAAAAGTGCCAACAGTAGTCATATTTGTTCAGCCCAAATTGTATGGAAAATATTTAAAAGATGATAAAATTCTATAAAATTGTTCATATTCAGTATCTGGTTTTGATTATGCTTGTTTTTATCAAAAAAAAAACAAAACCAGATAGTAAACCATGTAACGTAGTAAGCTTCCTCTAACGTTAAACTAATTTTATATCGAAATCCATAAAGTGTATGGTTCTCTCCGATTATGATACTCCACAGTAGCTCCATGCCATAATAATTACTAAAACTAATAGATATAAAAATAGAATATAAATGTCTTTGTGAAATAAAATCTGAATTAAAACTAAACTGAACTTCCAAGTAAGGTCAGAAAAAAATATAGAAATAAAAACTAATATAAGGAGGCAAAACTATAATGAGCTTGGTCCAGACTCAGTATGGCTACAGACTTCTGTTCCAAATAATTTCTAAAATAAAATGTGTTGTTGTCTCCTATTTTACCAATTCTTTATACTGCACATTTGAATTTGTTCAGATATCAGAAGATAGAAAGTACTTCATTATCTTTTAATGAATTAATATCATTCACTTTTTTCTTCTCTGTTTATTTCTAAATACTCCATTAAAATTGCTCCTTTAGAAAGGTAGAAAATGCTACATTGATTTTGTATCTCTTTGTTTGATATTGTACAGTATATTAGTCTGTATTAGTCTGAAAATGTGTGTGTGCGAATAGCTCCTACAATGGCCATGAGCCCAAGAATATTATGCTATTTCTAACTGTACAGGACATTCATAAGTGTTCAATAAATAAATCTTGGAAACAGATACGAATGCCTGGAATATCAAATGACTATTATTTTCCCTGTCCCTCTGGATTTAATATGAAGTTTACAAATGTGTATATACAGTGTCCTCCATAATGTTTGAGGCAAAGACACATTTTGTCCTTTATACACCCCTATGCACCACAGTTTAAAATTACAAATCAAACAATTCAGACGTGATTAAAGTTCAAAGACATCTTTTTTTTCTTGGCAACAGCTGGAAGTAGTTCTAGACAAAAGTAGAAAATATATGCTTGGGAACACAAAGGAAAATTCTGTATATCCAGCCTTGAAGAATAAAAGAAATTTAAACTCAGTCAGTAGCCTCACTAACCTCCAATTTTCTATTTAAGTAGATAACTATTTTATGAAAAATCTTTATGTACTGTGGTGGGCTGGCGCCCTGCCAGGGGTTTGTTTCCTGCCTTGCGCCCTTTGTTGGATGGGATTGGCTCCAGCAGACCCCTGTAGTTAGGATATAGCAGGTTGGATAATGGATGGATGGATGGAAATCTTTATGTAAAGGATAACAATATAAAAAGGATATACTTTTCACAAAGGTCAAAGCTGAATAAAGTAAAAACAATCTAAAATCATTAAATGTGTTTGCTTTCCATATTGGAGAGGATGAAGGGTGAAGAGGTACATCAAGATGGATGTGGTGGGGAGAATGCTAAAAGGCGTGATTGAATGTATTGTCAAGACATGTGACATGAATGGGTCTCACCCTAAAGGGTACCTGCAAAGAGTGGAGGAAAAAGATTTGGGACCAGCTGGCTAACCTGGGGAAACCCTAAAAATGGCTATTAAGCTAAGAAGATGATTATTTTGCTCAAATGTATCTTTCACCTTTTCTGGTCAGCTGTTTTGCTGTATAATTTTACTCTGCTCTCCAGGAGAGGCACTACATCTAACAGCTGCTTGCTTTTTTATTATTCTTCACTAGGGTATTCAGCTTAACTTCAGATGAAACATACTACAGAAAAGAAACAAATTCAAAATATTATCCACTAGCGACTGGGAGCCTGATCGAATCGGGCTACAAATTCTACATTTGTGAAATCCATACTTTCTCTGCAAAGAATTTTTTGTTTTTTAAGTCCTTGAAACGATTTTGTTATCATGGCACCGATTTGTGCTTAAAATAGACCTTTTCCGTTGATGTAATGAAGAGCTTCCTGTTTAAACGGGGCTGTGAGACGTGAACTCAGCTCTTCGGTGCACCTCATTTCATTTTTTCCGGCAAATAAATTTTCAAAACAAACCGTATTTTACGACTCTAATGAGAATCGGAGTAATAATTATGTTGGCGTGGTCATTTTAGATCTGAGATCGGCTAAAATTTAAACAATGACTTTTGTTAATACCCAGCCATCATTACTCAGTTTGCCAATAAATGTCAGAAGGACGGATGCCAAAACCAAACTGCCCAAAGATAGATTTCGAAGTACCAAGCAAATGGCGATACGTTCTAAATTACTTACGGATCCGGAACTGTCAAAGGGTTTAAGTCAGTTGACGATGTTAGTTCTGGAAAGTACGCCCCACCAAACCAACGTTCCAAAAACCAACCGAACTTACTGTTATCTGTTTGAACCAACACCAACTTACTATACTCATCCATCCAGTGGCGTCACTGAAGCATTCGAATATTCTTAGCCAATCAAGCAATACTGCATCCGCGTTTGCCACGTTATGTTCGAACTACAGAGGCAGAGTCCCATTGCATGGTTCTAACTTGTATTGAGTCGAGGTATTGACGCGAACACCATACATACGGATAGTATCAAATTATATATAAAGATTTCTCTCAGGGGTTCTTAGTTTTGGTAATAGGCACTACTTTGGCTGCGAGTTTTCACTGCAACCAGTTTCACATATAAATGATTCTGTCTTACTTCTAAATTTGTCCAGATGTTTAATTTGTTTTTTCTTTTGTAATTCTGCATTCAGAAATATGTACATGTATCCTATTTACATGTAAACAAAAATTTAAAAATTGCATTTTTTCCCATATCTTTAAATATTAACTTTCTTTAACCATATTCCACCTTTTCCTGTGGAATTTAACTCCCTTAATTGTATTCAGATATTGAAGATTAGTGAGGAGTAGTACAGACAAAGGGACAAATGACCCTGAATATTAAATTGAAGCAGCTAGTTCAGTATAAAATTCCCTTGCAAGCTATTTAAAAAGAAAAGGCTTAAATGACCAGAACATAAAAGAAGAGCACAATCTAAAAAAGCAAGAAAAAAAACAATAATTTACATAAATGCTTTCTGCATTCCCCTTAAAATGTAGCAAACCTATTTTGTAATTTCTAGATTGATGTAAAAAAGGCAGAAACCGGGAACTAACAGCTTGTTTAATAACAGTCCAATTAAAAGCAGAAGGTGGTTGGGATGAGCAGAGCGCCTGTAGTTAAGGTGGCCCATAGGACTGAGCTTAAGAACCACTTAGTTAAGCTTTTTTAATACTAATTAGCCCACACATTAATGGAAAATTGAAGTAGAGGCTCTGCTTTGACATTCAGTCATTTGTGTCTGCACTGCTCATCACTAATTGACAGTATTTTGATATAATTTATGGAGCAAACTCCACACAAACAAGTAGAATTGAACTGAAAAAGGTAAAAGAAGGTTAAGTGTTTTAAATTATGACAAAGAAAACACATTATCTGAATTTCTTCAAAATGTGAATATCACACTAGATGTCTTTTCTGAATGCTGAATATAAAAAAAAAAGGCCAGCTAAATAATGATATTGATGAAACATAAGCATGTCCCATTTATTTGTAAAAGTGGGTGGAGTGAAAGCCTGTAGCCAGCGTAATGCTTAAAAACCGAACCTGGAAACCCCAGGCCATTAAATATCATGTTGAGATATGTGAACATAAAATGATGTGAAAGTACTGTACCTGTTTATTTATTATCAAAATAAAGTAACAAATGAAAGCAACACATTGCATCACACACGAGTCACATACATTTGCCCTCCTACATCACTTACCTTATTCAGTTTATCCCCTGATCTGCGGTGCACTGCTCAGCGTGTTATTTATTGTAAACTGTGTTGAGGTTAGGAAGTCAGAAGAGCTCAAGGCATGCTCGTTATAATCACTAATTAATGCGACCTGTTGCATGTTGGTTAGTTAGCACATACAAGTACGAATTTCACTGAATTTTACATATGACAAGAAAAGTCGTATAAACGTGACATGAAGTGAATGACTACTGCGTTTCAGAGAACGTAAATATGGTTTTGATCATTTTTATTTATAATCACGATTTGAAAGTAAACAATATTTCTAAAATAACCCTATATTGTCTAACTCACTTTGCCTATTTCTCTCGTGGTTGGGTTTGCATGTAGCTATTTTAATCATACGAAATTTGAAAGCCACAATTCTAATATCTTCCGCCTACTTGCCATATAAAGGTTGGAAATTTCCACTGAAACCGACTCTGTCAATACTATCCACAGAGGCGCGCACCCGTCGAAGGTGACGCGCAAAGCACAGACCCGAGATTCGGCCGGGATCTGGCACTAAGCTTTGGGAGAGACAAACAGTTTGATCATTTCATTTCCTACGCTCTCCAACCCTCATCAAAAAAAAAAAAAAAATCATAAATCATGGGGAATATCATATTCTTGACATTGCGGAATCAAATCATTTGAAACTCCGCTTAATTTTTCGCAGTTCTCTCGACCTTGGAAAATGCAGGCAGTTTAAAAAATAAATCTACCACGCAAAGAAAGTCTCGAAAAAAAGTTTAAAACAATTCTCGTTTAGAGGTAAGACTTGTGTCACCAAGTAATAACAGCATAGTAAGTTTCTAAACATTGCTCCATTACGTATTGATTACATAATTCAATAAACAGAGGTCTGGGCTATTAGCATCTACGTTATACGTCATTTTCATAAGGCTAGTTAAATAAAATCCAAAATCAGTTAGTCTGAAAACTGACTAAATTCTGGGTACCCTTTAAAATGCACCACAGCCCTGCAACAAAGAAAACGGGTTTCTTCATTGCAGTATGAGTGAGCCCACACGGTAGCTTCACCTACACGTGTGAACAAATGACTCCATTTCCCATAAGCGCGCCCAAACTGCATGACCCAGAAGCAAACACTCTGTGGCCTTTTCCCATAAGGCAAGTTAAACTACAGGTTCCAGAAGCTCTCGCGGTTCTTTCCGTTTGTGCGCCCTAGGTATTGACCTACAGCAGCAGAAGATGGCGGCGGCCGCTAGTGTAGGGCAGCAGGTAAGAAATATTAAGTGGCAGAAACGAAATTAAGCTGGAAGTCATTTGTTGTCTTCCACGAGAACCGTGTGTCGTAGGATTGCAGGGTCCTTAATGACAGTAATTATTCTACTTGGTTGCGAAATTCATCGGTATGTGGTTAAGTTAGGGCCTGTACCCCTTGAATTAAACGTGTAGTAAATGCGGCTTTGTAATCATATTTAGGTGACAGTTTTTTAAACAGTCACACCTTTGTCAAACGGGAGGGTGGAGGTGCGTTTTACAGAAGAAATAAATCCCTAGCTTACTATTCTTGATATTCTCAATAATGTTCTTCACCTATCTTGAGGGCATCTCGACCTTGCACAGCTGAGAGTTTAGATATATTTAAAGTTAATGAAAAATGACGGTAGCTGATCAGTGTTGCACAACGTTGAAAAATCACATTACTTTTCATACTTTTCCGTATTTGCAAGAATGGAGGCCAGAAGCTTTGATGCGCCTTATTTCTATCTGTCAGTACACACTGCTAGCGTAAGCAACAGAGTGAAAAGCCACTAGGGTGTCCCGAGAAATATAACAGTATGTCACAGTTCCATCTAAAACAAATGTTTAACAGTGCAGCAAACGTAACTTTGCTAATGCAGACCTCAAACCACCAGTCACACAAAACAAAAGCAACTCCTTTTAATGTTTCCTACAGCTATCAGTCGGGAAAGTGTAGTGATTTAATGAGGAGGCATATGTATTTATTCGTGAAAATTATTTTTCTCATATTCTTGTCTGTCTCTGATGATGAAGAGGCAAAGCAGACATTAAACAAAAGCGCGTGGGAGTTATGCTTGGGCATGTGTTAACTCATGCCACCAAAGTTTGGGACTTTGAAAATCTGGTCACCCTAAATACAACAGAAGCACACATCTGTTTTTCAAAGGTCCTGTGAAGATAACCGATTTGTTAGTTTCCATAGACAGGCTAAACTGCATGATTATAACAAAAGCCATGTGTGTATTTACTAATATTGTACTAATAAAATGTATACCCTTGTCTTGTGCAGGTGCGCTTCTTTAGCACCACAGTCATGAAGCCAACTGCCAAGCTAATCAAGGTAAGTCGGAGAGGTTTGACATTTTTCATAATGAACCAAGGTTCAAATTCTGAATTCCCAAAAAGGAATGAATTTCAGTGTTTATAATACAGAAAGATAAGCCTCTGCTGTGCAAATGATCTTACTGTTGAATTTTTGATGTCTGACACATTTTTGCTCCATTGGCTCCGGTTTCCTCCCACAATCCAAAGACATGCAGGTTAGGTGGTTTGGCGATTCTAAATTGGCCCTAGTGTGTGCTTGGTGTGTGGGTGTGTTTGTGTGTGTGTCCTGTGGTGGGTTGGCACCCTGCCCAGGATTGGTTCCTGCCTTGTGCCCTGTGTTGGCTGGGATTGGCTCCAGCAGACCCCCGTGACCCTGTATTCGGATTCAGCTGGTTGGAAAATGGATGGATGGATGGGTCTGAGTATCGATGCTTTTGGAGTTGTTTGTTTCCCTTAATGCTTAGTGGATGCTGGAGCTGTCATCCTCCTCCTTCCTTTCATGGAATTGGTTACTGTTGTTTGCTTCATGCTCAGCAGATGTTGCTGATTTTCTTTTTCACTCAGCCTTTGTCACCTTCTCAGTCAGTTTGCAGTGAGAAAAATGCAAATCCAATAACTTTGCAGAGCTTACAGCCTGCCAAATGTAGTGCTTCACCAGTTTCAAACACGTAATGATGATGCTTTTGATCAAGATCAAGGTTGTAGCCACAGTGATTTGCAAGTAATTGGATATTTTTGTACCTTTGGCTTAATAAGAAACACTAAGTTTTAATATTTAGTTATTAGTCGTAAGGGTGTTGTTTTGTGGTAAAATTACCTCCATTTAATAGAAATAATAAATCTTGTTATAACTGCTGATAAGTTTCTGACATTGGTTCAAAGTTAATTTTGGACTATTGGTCAGTGATGAACTGCTTCAATTACTAATATTCAAAGAGCTACAAGCCTAAACATCGCATATTAGCCTCTGCAAGGGCATGTTAGTGTCATTTAGGACTGGAAGTAAACTTTGGTGGTCACAGTCCTTGATTTCTTCTCTTCTGACTAAATTGGATTAATTAACTTGGATTGTGCTTGTGTTTCAGTTGATAGGCACAGATTGCATTTCTTGTGGTGAATTATATGTAGAAATCAGAATTTTTGCGTTGGTAAGGTGGTATTATATAGCTTATTGGTTATTACAATAGAAGCAAGTGATATAAAATACAATAGTGAAGTAAGTGTAGTATGTGTGACTATGCATAGAATCAGATACATAAATCACATTATAATAGCCAACGTAGGAATACTCTTTTTTTAAAAAAAACAAACAAAAAAAAAAAAAAAACAAATATCAATGTCTACATTTTGTTGCCATTTCATTGCATCAGGGGAACAATGCAAAGCCTTGAAGGTCTCTAGAGTAGGCACGGTTTGGACAGTCCATCAACATATGGCATAGTCTGACAAAAGGAGCTACAGTCACAGTAAAATGTTTAAGAAGTTGGCACATCTGCTGTGTCCTGCTTGTATACATTTATGGCGAGGTTGATTAGATCCACCAAATCCTTGTGCTTATTTGGATATGCTCCATTTCTGTAGATGGCATCCATGTAGTGATCTACTGCTTCAGTGTATCAAATTTCTTTGCCGTTTTCCTTTGTGTACTTGATGGTAGGGTTTCTAGATTTTAGCCTTTGGTGCTGTTGTGTGATACACAGAATATACTGATGGATTGGGAAATTGTCATTCATTAAGATTTTGTTATATTCTTTAACCAGAACAGCAAAGGGTTGAAGATCTGGTGGTTGAATATTACTTAATACTGGAAGCTATTGGATTGGTGGTGTTTTGTATTGTTCTGTTAGTATTCACGTGATTTGGTATAATTGAACATCAGCCTTCCTAATGTGTGGTTTTTGTCCAAACAGAGGCGCTGTACTCTGTCACTGAAAATATCAAGGCCAGTGCTGTAGCTCAGATAGTTGTTGCATTCGCACCCCATGATAGCCCTGCAAGTTTCATTATGATATTGTTGTGTTCTCTCAATTTCCTGACCAAGTTCGTAAGATGTTATTTAAAAATTAATAATCTATCAAGTGTCACACTTCGGTAAATTCAAAAGTTAAATAATTTGAAAAATGTTGATAGATTTGGGGACTTGAAGTTGTGACTATACAAGAGACACATGACCCATCGGAAGAGGATCTTCTCACACATGGTAAAGTCCATGGCTATCAGATGATACTGCAGCATATACACATAATGGTTTACAACATGTTAAAATAATTGATTGCAACGATAACAATAATGTATACACTGTCACTGTCAAAGTTAACAAATCGAACATCATTAATATGTATAAAACACCCTTAATTAAATGGTCCAAAAACATAGGCGGAGTGGTGGCTCTGAGGCTAGAGATCTACACTGGCAATCGGAAGGTTGCCAGTTTGAATCCCGTAAATGCCAAATGGGACTCTGCTCTGTTGGGCCCTTGAGCAAGGCCCTTAACCTGCAATTGTTGAGCGCTTTGAGTAGTGAGAAAAGCGCTATATAAATGCAAAGAATTATTATTATAATTGGAAAAGTAGCCACTCAGCCCTCTGTTTAAGACAGTAACTTTAATAGCCACCACAATTTGTGGAGTTATGACTGTATTGATGAAAATAGACAGGTGCTTCTTAAATAGGATGAAACTAACTATTTGCATCTAGTTTATGGCATTAATGATAAATGTTCTTTCTGCTGTGCCTTGAAACAGTCCACTTGCTATGGCATTATTATTTACAAATATCAATAAATTAAAAAAAGGTGTTGGCTAATTTTTATAACATCATCACGTTTCAATCAAATGAGTCAAATCCTTTTTTGAAATTTATTGGTATTTGGTTTTTCTATTCTAGGGTTTTTTCCTCTTTGTTTTGCTCCTGAATATTGATATATCGAAATATCCTTTCTTAGCGAATAACTGGTGGCCTAGATTTGCCATCCTGACAACTTTTTCAGCCTCTTAACTAAATGGGAAATATCATTTTTATTGATGAGTGAGTGAATGAGTCAGTCAGTTTTGCATTTTTTAATTATAAAATATTGTGACAAGAAACCTAACATGTTGCTTTTTAGGTGGTACTCTCCTTTTGAGTTTTTTGAATGAATAAATTAGTATGTCTGCATCTCAAGTCTTTGATGACAGTTACCTTGCATCTGTAGTATTTGATCCTGTTAGCTGGCTGTATTATTTGTACTAAACGCTGTCACATTCTCACAGCCTCCAATTCAGATTTATGGTGTGGAGGGCCGCTATGCCACAGCTCTCTATTCAGCTGCCTCAAAGCAGAAGAAGTTAGACCAGGTGGAGAAAGATTTGGGTCAAGTCTCTGTAAGTATTCATGTCTTTCACCCATATTAAGTGCTGTAATTTATGAGTACATCTTAAATATATTTCTTGAGCAGGTCTTGTTTAAACCACTGCAAAACTATTCTTCTTAGTTTTAAAAATATTGGCATATCCTGTCCTTTGACACAACTGCTCTACTTTCAAACCATTTAAGTCATTGCTACCTCTTGCTAGAGGGAAAACAAAATCAGTGTCAATGTTGCTTTACAGTTCAACCTAGCAGTGTCTCATTTCTGTAATTCAAAGAAATAAATCGACCATTTACTAGTTGTCTGTGCAGTAGCCATGTATATCATTCATGACTTGAACAGTGTTATTGTATTTATTGTCAAGTACAACCTGAACAAATAGTGAGCAGTGGTAATGTGAATACAACAGAAGTTATAGTCTTAGTTGCATTTTTTTCTGCCTTTAGTGGGTCAGTCATAATTTGATGTCATTTTTTTTTTTTTAAATAATGATACACTGATACCTGAGTTGTGGGCCAATAATGACATGCTTTTATGTATTTAATGCATTTTTATTTATTCTACAATGTCAAGTAAATTTCTGTGTTATTGTGATGGTGCCCACTACAAAATCAGAACCCACTTTGGAACCTTACTTTGTGCCCTATAAAAGATGCTGTTCCATCTTGTACATGATTCCTGTTGAGTAATTTAGGTTTTGTTCCTAGATGTATTTGACGGCTGTTAAATAAGAGTTTCCTTTGAAAATTTGCCAAAGAAAAGCATTGCATGCAAGAAATAGCCAAGTTGGGACAAAATGATGCACAAAAATAAAATGTGTAAAGTTTATATTAAATAGACTAATGTAGGATTAATAAGCAAGTTACAACATCCAAAGCTTAGATCAAAAACTGCGGAAATTACAAGGTAATGGGTAAGTTTAGCCTATCCATCTAGTCCTGGAATAAGAGTAAACCATTGAGCGCTGAAAGTAGTGTTAAGTCTCAGGAATAATTTCACTCCTTTTTCATATATTTTTCTTTGAGGCTGTAAAATTGCTTAACTTGCCAGGCTTGCCTTTGTTTTTGTAAATTGAAAACTTCTTGTCTTTTACTTTGTAGACATTACTGAAGGATCCTAAGGTGTCTGGGATAGTAATGAATCCTCATATCAAACGCAGTGTTAAGCAAAAGAGCATTGGTGACATTGTGGCAAAAGAAAAACTATCTCCTATCACAGTTAACTTCATTAGTAAGTTTCCTTTTTAACTTTCTGCACTCATTTATTATGTACTCTTCTTTTAAGTGAAGCATCATGGTATGCAGGTATGAGTTAAGTAACATTAAAATATATATAATTTTTGGGTGGCATAATCCTTTAAATTTCTTGGTGTTCATATTAGTGAGGCTCTTACCTGGTCCCACAATACTGTTTAATTGGTAAAGAAATCTCAGTAGCATTTGTTCTTTCTGAGAAAGCTAAAGAAATTTTGGCATCCCAGCCAGAATACTTGGTAGCTTTTATATGAGTACTATTGATTACTGCACAGGACTAAAAGCTCTAGAGCAAGAGGTCAGGAATACCCAAATCATTTTAGAAATAGCTTTAGGTGATATTTACCATGCCACAGCCATCAGGAGGGATCACAGCATTATAAAGGACAGCACCCACCTACAACACAGTCTATTCACACTCCTAGCATCCGGAAAATGCTACAGGAGTATGAATCAAGGACTACAAGACTATGGAATAGTTTATATCCACAATTAGACTTGCTAATGATTCCCATCCATTACCTCTTCAACTTGCATAAAATCCAGAGAAAAGGAGAACTTGCAGACTTTAAATGGACAATGTCCCATTATGAGATTTAAACCTACGATACAGGATGCGTGAAGCTACATTGCTTCTGACTGTGTTTCCAGGTTGGAACCAACATATATAGATTCGCTACATTTAACAGTTTTAGCCACTTGATTTAAAACTTCTCTTGATTTTTACAACTCCTCTATCTGGTACAGTGGAACCTTGAGATACGAGTTTAATTCGTTCCAGCACTGAGCTTGTATAGCAAATTTCTCTTATCTAGAACACACTTCCCCATTGAAAATAATGGAAATCCAGTTAATCTGTTCCGCACCCCCAAAAATATCAACATAAAAATCAATTTTCCTAACAAATAACACTGATAAATAATATATACAAGTGGAACCTCGGTTTGCAAGTAACTTGGTTTCCGAGTGTTTTGCAAGACGAGCTAAATTTTTTATTTAATATTGACTTGATAAAACGAGCGATGTCTTGCAATACAAGTAGTATGGATACACTTTGTCTGCTGAGCGTCATGTGAGCATAACTGAGCTGATGGTTCTTCTCTCTCATGCGCATCTCTCTCTCTCTCTCTCTCTCTCCCTCCCCTTATCTCTCTCTCGCGCGCGCGTCTCTCTCTCCTCATCTCTCTCGCTCACACGCGCCTCTCTCCTTATCTCGCTCGCTCACGCCTTTCTCTCTCTCTCTCTCTCTCTCTCTCCTTCTCTTGAGGGCAATCGTCTCCTATTCAACGTCTGCATGTCCGCGATATTTTTGGATACGCTTATACAGCGAACTGCTACAGCGAAACAATGAAATCACAAGCGCACAAATGCGTAGATCCTCGAGCTACGGGAGAACAAGGAACACTGACTGAGCTGATGGGCTGGCAGCGTCAGCTTGGGTGAATCCCCGAGTCGAGGCGGATCGGGAAACGCATCACGCATAACCACAGCCTGGCTCGTGGCTCTTTACGCGAGCCAATGCTCGTATTTAGATCCGAATTTTTCGCTCATACTTTCCTCTTATCTTGAATTTCTCGTATACAGAGGTGATCATATCTAGAGGTTCCACTGTACTTGCATTTTGGAGTTTTACTTGTTCTCCTCACACTTGCATGGGTTTTCTTCCAGTATTCCAAAGACATGTCAATTAACCTAACTTTCAACTTCAGGTTGGCACTTTATGAGAAAGTGTGGTGGTGCGAATCCAAGTTTAGGTCCTAAACTGCTTATAGTGTTTTACTGGATAGGCTTCAGCTCCTCCAAACCCTGTACTGGATAAGCTGATTAGAAAAAGGATGAATGGATGGGTGAACAACTGCAGCCATACCCATTACTCTCGGTGGATAAATGCAAAGACTCCATTTGCTTATTTAGGCTGTATAGAGTGTTTTTAAAGATAGAGGTCCACTGTCCTTGCAATGCAGGATGCCATAAGTGAATGAGTAATGCACTTCCCTTTTTTTTTTTTTTTTTTTTTTTTGAAAGAACAAGTGGATTTCCCCATTTACTAAGTTAAAACTTAAAATAGCAGGCAGGGTTCATGTAATCCTGCTGTGAACCTCAAGCTCTGGTACTGTTTAAGTATGAAAGTTTTGTGTCCAGGCTATGGCTAGTCCACTGTTTGCAGAGGGTCAAGCCTTTTTCATAATGGTACTTGTTTACGTGCTGGTAGGAGTAGGGACCTTCTTACAGTTGCTCAGTCATACCCCATAACTTAAGAATATGAAATAACCATTACAGTTTTTTTTCCTCCCCTTCCCCCTAAATGAAGGTGGGGTCAACCTAAGACTTCAACCAAGATGTTGTTTAGAATAATGTGCTGAGGCAAGCAGCACAAGATGGAGGAGAATGTATAAGCATTGTTATGGAATTCATTACACTTTTTCAAAAGATCTTTTATGTAATGGAAAATGAGTGTTTTAAAAACTTCAAATGTATGTATTCTAATAATACTGTAAAGTGGACTTATTCTTTTTTGAAGAGGCAGTGTGAAAAATGTACAATGCATTGCTTTTGGTTTAAAATACAATTTTACTGTCTTACTAGAAGTCTTAAACATAAGCTAAGTTTGAATTGTACATGACCCTTGCTGGTGTAACATACCCTTGCTTCATATCAGCTGCTTTTATTAAGTTACCAGAATTGGACATAAAACCCCAATCAGAGAACCTTACCGGGTGGTCTTCAGTATATTTTTTTAACATTATTCCTGCTCTGGATTATGTAGGGTAAGCATATTTTTTGAAAATTGCAAAAATAATAAATACTTTAGTGTGGGCAAGAAATCGGTTACTGGGATTGTTCACTTCATTTAGCAGTAAGCAAGTTTTGTGGTAGTTTGAGCTTGAGAAATATGCGTATCTATTCTCTGTGTAATAGAATGTAGGGTAAATCTCCTAATTTTTCTGTTGTTCCCAAACGAGCTCTTGAGATATTTTTGGTTTTTGCATTGATTCTTTCTTTTGCTGATAGCTTTAGTTATGGTCCATAAGACCGGAGTTCTACTTCATGTGACGCATGCTGCAGCGGATGCTCCTGCTACGCTAGCGTTGTAGTGTTTATACTTGCGCGCATACCTTACTTAAATCTGGAGGAATCCACCAGGTGGCAGTGCGAGATATTATCACGGTGAGAACACATTCGGCTTCTCTGTGTTGTGAATTGCCTGGAGCACTCATTAAATTCTGATGACACCTTACCGCAGTATCTCTGAAAAGGATGTTTATTGATTAAATCCATCAATCCAGGGATGTGTCCATTCCAGCATGCATTGGGCACGAGTGAGAAACAATCCCTGGACGAGGTCTCAGCTCATCGCAAGGCGAATACAAGCACTCGCATACACTACCGTCATTTTAGCGGCACCAAATCCCCAAATCTGCATATCTTTGGAAGGAAACTGGAGCACAGTGTGGAATAGATAGATAGATACTTTATTAATCCCAAGGGGAAATTCCATAATCCAGCAGCAGTATACTGATACAAAGAAACAATATTAAATTAAATAGTAATAAAAATGAAAAAAAAAAAAATGAAAAAAATTGACAAAAAGATGACACTGTTAAGTGGATGCAGTGGATTCTTCATGATTGACAGGAGTTTGCTTAGTGCCCGTCGCTCTGCCACAGATGTTAAACTGTCCAGCTTTACTCCTACAGTAGAGCCTGCCTTCTTAACAAGTTTGTCCAGGCGTGAGGCGTCTTTCATCTTTATGCTGCCACCCCAGCACACCACCGCGTAGAAGAGGGCACTCGCCACAACCGTCTGGTAGAACATCTGCAGCATCATATACGGAGTGGAAAGGCTGCCACTCGGATGCGGCGCCAGAAGTTAATACAATACAATACAAGCAGGGAACACAAGCGACATAACTCCCTGTGAGACAGCAGTGCTACCGTGACACCCCCATGTGTGTAATTATTAACAGTATTCATTATTTAAATGAAATTATATGTAAAATGTAACATACACACTTTTAATGCATTTCATCATGAAAGTGATATCAAGTACAAATCTAAAGATTCTAAATGTGCAGAGAGTTGGAATATCATACATGTCATGTGTTCTGTGTGGTGATCTATTGCTGCTTTCCGCCGCTCTCAGGTCCAAGAAGCTCGTAGCGATTAAAAACTGGGATGACGTTTACGATGGTCTGCATTAATGATAAAGTAAACTACGAGGTTAAAGTGGTCATTTCGAGATTAAAGCCGAAATTTCCACTTTAATCACAAAATACATGTTTTCACCGTGTCCTTTATTTTTTTCTCAGTGGCTCAAATACAGCGCTATACATTATGTTGCTGTTGTTAAGTTGCAAAAAATAAAAAAGACAGCACAAAAGATGGTATGTGAGACTTTTAAAATGTATCCTATCATTACGATTGGGAATATGCGACGCTTGAATATAAAAGCACCACGAATGCATCATCCCGTAGGATCTGCATAGAGGCTTGCTGTCACTTGTCGATAGTAAACAGATACACTGACGTCACGTTCCGACTTTTAGCACACTGTGCCCCCCGACCTTTTGCTGGTACTGCAACTCGCGCACGCGTCACGCTAATTTCTGAGGACCTGCTCAGAGGACGTGTGAAATGAACGCTGGGAACATGTGGCAGCCATGATGCGGGCGCTACATGTTCTGAGCGTGAAGTATAAATGAGCCCTAAGAGGTGTACTGCCGTAGCAACTGTGCAAAAAATGCAAGTGCATATTTTGTAATGTTATTTATAGTGCATGTATTGATTATTATGAATGAATAAAGTCTTGTTTCTTTGACAAGATTTACATACCTCTGGCATTTTCATATGGAATTTTCATCTTCTTTTGTGTCTAAAGCATTGTATTTATTTATAAGACCAAGTGTCAAGTTGTAAACTGAAAGGAACCTTTATTTAATGTCATGTTTTTTTTTTCTTTTTCAAACTTTGTATTCAATTAAAAAAAAAACTTCAATTAACTGAAATTCAACTTGTAAATGAGCTTATGCCATGCATTTTTGGATTTAAACATCTACAGGCCTTCCAGCAGCAGATCTAATAGAAATTGAAGGTATTGTACTTGAAAGTGCTTATGGCATTCTTTTGCTTAAATTATGTTTAATGAAATAAATGAGTACAAGCAAAGGTGGACTAGATATTTTATAACAAGAATATGATGTTGAAGTGTCAACCTTAGAGCTATATTTTTATATAATCATGCCTTTCTTGTAAAGGTCTTTAATTACAAATTAATCCGTCATTTGTAGCTTGCTAAGGTTTTGTTTTATTAATACTAGGATAGCAGTTCTTGAAACTGAATAATCCCCCTGAAATGTTGTTGAACGCACAGGTATTTTACACTGACATTTAAGTGTGAACTTAAGTGTAAATAACTGTTTTCATGGAAGAATATTAGCGTTGGGAATGTTTTATATTTAAATTGGTGCACTTCTGTCACTCACAAATTTGAGCACACAATATCAGAAAAGGAGGGAGAAAGCCCGGACAGATTACTGTGTGACTGAATCTTGCAATTGACATATTGCAGTAGGGAAACTTCTGAGTAAGTAAAATACTGAACTCAAACTGCCAGTCATTATATAGTTGTTTAATTTTTTTTTTTTGTTGTTTTTTTTCCTCTTTATACTCGTGGTATTTGCCACCATTTACATTTAGTCCTCCTAGCAATTCCATCTCTGTCACAGTGCAGCTCTCTTCACCCATGTTTTGTTCAAAACATCTTAATTCCATGAAAAGTCAGAACTAATGGTACCTTCATTTTTTTAGAAAACATTTTTAAAGAAATTTTAAATAAATAAATAAAAAATATGGATGCCATTTTGTCAATGTAAAAATAGCATTCGTAACACAATCGCAGCTTAGAAATTTTCTTAATTTTCTTTTTTTTTCTACCCTCTTGTCTAAACTTTGCCGGTGTCCATCTTTATTCATCTTATTAAAACTGATGCATACATCCTGGCAATACGCCAAACTACAATGTTACATTAACAATTTATGAATATTGAGATATTGTTAAATATTAGCTGTAAAGGTATTCAACGCCATCTAAAGTGAAATGGACAGTGCACTTATGGCTTATATACAGTACAGCGTCAACATAAACCCAGTAATATTTATAGTAGAAATGGATTAGAGAGGGGTGGCACAGTGGGTAGCCCTGCTGTCTTGCAGTTAGGAGACACAGGTTTGCTTCCTGGGTCCTCCCTGTGTGGACTTTGCATGTTCTCCCCGTGTCTGCCCTCTGGGTGCTTTGGTTTCCTCCCACAGTCCCGAGACATGCAGGTTAGGTGCATTGGTGATTCTAAATTGTCCATAGTGTGTGCTTGGGGTGTGTGTGTGTGTGTGCGTGCGCCCTGTGGTGGGCTGGCGTCCTTCCTGAGGTTTCCTGCCTTGCGCCCTGTGTTGGGTGGGATTGGCTCCAGCAGACCCCCGTGACCCTGTAGTTAGGATGTAGCGGGTTGGATGGATGGATGGATAGTTTAGAGAGGTGTATTAAGGGAAATATGTATGTAACAGGTGTAAGTTAATGGCAAATAACGTGGAACATAATTCACATCATAATGATCAGATATATCTGGTGTGGAGATTTTGCTTAGGCCAAATAATGCAAAAGGTGGATGGAATTACAGGACAATGAACCAGTCTAGCTAGATCCAGATAATATCCATTAACCACTGATGTTGTATACATCACGATTATATCATTGTAATTAAAATTTTGTTGTAATTGAAGTATATTTTTCTTCTGTAGCTTTTATAGAAGGGTAAATACAACCCTGTTTTAAGGTATTTCAAATAGTTGATGTTGTCTTTTAGACCTGTTAGCAGAGAATGGTCGCCTGAATAACACTCAAGAGGTAATTTCAGCCTTTGCCAAGATGATGAGTGCTCATCGAGGGGAAGTAATCTGCTCTGTCACTACAGCTCAGGTAAATATATATACACACTGTACATAACTTGTTTGAAGTAAGATTGTTTATAAATGTGTGTGTTTGTATGTGGTCTTTAGGGTTAAACATTAAGTGGTTTTTATGCTATAGTAGTGAAATTCTGATTTTTGACCACTGTCTAGCTTTTGATTTTCTTTTTAAAACGCAAAATTCAGATTGTGAGTGAAAGGGCCTTAAGAAGAAGAAGAAAAGTTAATTTGAACTTTGAAAATATCTGCTGTGCTAATGTATTCCATCCATTTCCTTGTTCTGTAATTTGAGTTAGGAGGGACATTTGATTGTGCTCTTCAGGAACAAGACCACAATATTTGCCAATGCTGAGATGGCTATTTTACTAAAAATTACCAAAAAAATTGACTTAATGTGTTATTTAACTGTTGTTTATTACTACTTGTATGTGTTTAAGTATATTCAATTACACGTTTTATTACATCAATTTAAAGGAATAAATTTGTAACATATTATGTATGTTAATTAAATTAAGCCCCTGGATGAGGTGAACTTAAATGAACTGAAAAATGCTTTGAATGGCTTCCTGCAGAAAGGTGAAACTTTAAAATTGGAGACCAAGGTGAGTATAAAATTCACATCTGAAATTTGCATTCTGAAAATGGTGCAGTGAATTTTCTGCTGGCATGCATGGTACCCTGATGTGTAGATAGTGCTGGTACATAGGAGTCCAGACAATCCACACTGTTCAGACACATCAGGCTGTGCGTTCCTTGTATTGTATTGTATTGGGCAAATTCAATCTGTACAGAAGGACCTGCACTTAATCAAAAAAAGCCATTCCTCTGCTTAAAATGGGTATATGATAGTCAGAATGCAAAATGCTCAAAAAAAAGAATAATAAAAAATGATATTGGTTATTGGGTTGTTAACAATGTTTGTTTTATGTGATGGTGATCATGGGATGTGCATATTTGCACTGTGCAAGACTGCATACCATTTCTTCCTGCATGGATTTTTAAAACTGGCATCATGATCGCCAATGTAATAGCTAAAGGGCCATTCATATTTTGCTTCTCCACTTGAGACCATAGAAGCGAGTGTGGATCAGTAAGCAGTTGACCATTTGTTTAAAGTTACTGGCGATTATATTTATTTCAATCAAAGGCTAACCACACCGTTACTAATTGTGGTTCTAGCACCTGCCTGGAGGTCTGACTCTTCCATGATTGGTGTTTGTCAACATTTATAAGGCGAGTTATTGTACAATGCAAAAAGGTTTGTGTACACAGAAATGTACAGAATTAGTAAACCCCCCACTAATTCATCTAGCACCCTGGTAGGAGGCATTGGATATTTTAGTTGTATTCTCCAAAGTGTTAATAAATGATACTGAAGTACTGATTGTAATACTTCACTCTTGTTTGCTCATTTTCATTTAGAATGCTTTAATAAAATTACATCAATTTTGTGATTAAGTATTTTACATTTTGTTCTTTTTCACCAGTCTGACCCAACTATACTTGGTGGAATGATCGTTAGTATTGGAGATAAATATGTTGACATGTCAACGAAGACCAAGATTCAGAAGCTGACCAAAATCATGAAGGAGACTTAATGTTGGTGTTTGTTCAAGTCATCCTCAGGCCATAAGAGGGGGCTGGTCAATTTCTTACTGTATTCTAGATGTCTGTAAAATAAATGGAGAAATCCCTGTCTGGTATTGTTTCCACATTTACTGAAGCAAAACAAAAAACTGTTTACCAGGCCAAAAAAAAAAAAAAATTCATAAACATAAAGTGCTAAATATTTTCTACATCTCCTCTCCTGCCCTCTTTGGCAGGATTTTGTCCTAAAACATCCATCTTGTACTATAACCCCCATAAACGTCAATGGTTCATTCCTTTATTTCTTTGAGTAAACGGCAGCAGAAGTTAAAAAACAAATACTCAAGTGTAAAATAAAGTTTCTCGGTGTCTTTTCAGCATGAAGATGACATGTTTACTTGGAAAAGAATATTTAAACGTGGAGCATGAGGGCAAAAACAGATTCATCTGAGGACAGTTACATCATTAAATGACAACGGTGAAGATTTAATGATAGAAAACCTAGAGGTAGACACTAAAATACTTTGAATATTCTAATATTCTTTCATTTGTTTTTATAAAGTTCATGTAGTTGACAGCATAATACATTTCAAGTAAAGTGTGCATACTGGGGGGGGTTGATGTATTAAATTCTTAAATTCCACATTTGACATCAACACTCAACAAAAAACATAAAATGTATTAAAATTTTTAATAAGGTTTCTCTCGTAGGTTTACAGTACAGAACACAGTAGGTTTACGTTGTATTTTTTAGTCCTAGGGATTTTTAATTTGCTTTTTTCTTTAAAAAAGCATGCTGTGTTGGTAGTAGGCTTTGAGAGCGGGTACACATCTCTACTACTGATTGAACCTCGTACACCCTTTCACATCGATAAGAGTACAGAAACCCCAGCCAAAGAACTTCCATAGTTTCCCTTGCTTGATTAATTATAAACATTTACAACAGTACATAACACTTTTGAGATTTTTTTTTTTTAATAAACTGTCTTACATTTTCAATGTAACCACATACAATATTCTTTTTTTTTTTATATATATATATAAATAAAACTAGACATTACCTTCATTTGGCAACAAAAATGTGCACAAATTCAAAGCTAACCAGCAAGGGAGTGTTGGAAGTAACTCGGGATCCCGGGGGCAGAGGGAGTCTTCAGTCAGGCCAGTGCTGACACATCAGTAACCTCAGACAGTCTTGTTTTCTGCAAAAGCCGTTGCCAATTCAGCAGCCTTTGATATCGCTGACAAACAGAGAAGAGAGTTCAGGGTAGTGAAGTGTGACAGCAGTCGGGCCCCTAACTTGTGGGCCCGTCTTGCTGCCCACTCCTTGGCCTGGATTGGGTTTGGTTTTTTACAATGATCTGGGAATACAATCGGAGACAAACTTACTGAAAATGACTTGTTTGATTTTAGTGTTTTATTTTATACACCCAGAATATTCTGACCATATGAAGGCTCAGGTTTATTTGGCTCCTAACTGCATTAACTGGTAGAAGGTGTGAATGGATTGGTTTTGTTGCAGCCACAGTAATTCCAAGTCAAATGGTTTTAGGTTGGGTTTTTGTTTTTATTTTTTTTGTCTGAAATTCTACATTCTCCCTGGTACAGTAAGCCACCTCTTCAGTTATTTTTGTGGCTTACTTGGCAGAGACCTTTACCCAAATCAACTTACAAGTTGTGGGTCCATTATTTGGGGTACAATACTGGAGCAGTGGCACCTTACAGACTTGATCAGGGTGCCACAGTTGGGACTGAACTAGCAGTGGCACTGCTAGCCACTCTGTCACACTTTCGAGACAAACAAGTGCAAAAACATAAAGTAGATCCAAAGTAAAATAAATTAAGTAAACAAGAAAGGAATCCTCGTACCGATTCAGGATGAGTCCAGTTGTTTCGATAGATTAAGAACAGTTGAGGATTGTTCTGGGCTAAAGCTGGACGACGTCTACCTCTGGTGGCAGTGCATTTCACATACAAGTGGAGGGACTTTTCTTTCTGGTGCCCGTATGGTTGTCTCTTAAAGAACCTGCTCTATGTAAGTCACCTTTTATATAAAGCACCTGCTGTATAAATATGAATTGATATGTGATAGATACTTCAACACACATAAGAAGTAGGACTATATAAAAAATGAAAAATAAAACCAGCAGCTGAGCGAGGGCTACACCCTGCAAGTACCCTTTTACACGTTCCAATATGCGATCGGTCATCTTAAGACTGCGTCCGAGTCGTAATGATTATATGGGGGGAGCTCAGCCAATGATACGTTGTCTAGCTTGTGTTGTGGCACAGTCCCAGTGCAGCTACTCTTTGTGACCACATCACTGCCACTTCATGATCTCGTACCAGAGCTCAGCAGGTGAAACAAGTATTACTGGGCATTGAAACAAATTAACAGGAAAAAACGCAAAACACATGCCACTTCCTTACAGTTTATCTAAACCTTAAAAAAAAGATAACCTTTAAACCGTTTATCTGAATATCTCCAGAAAAATTCTCATGTGCCAAATATCACAGACACTAAAAGTGATACAGCCCACCACCTTTGGGCAGGACCCTTGGACTTGGCAGCACTTTACCTTCAGTGCACCCGCGAGTATATCTGCCCATTTTATTCCTTTTGTCTCTTGGCAGACATTTGGGTTGATTTGGCATAACCTTACCCTTCTATAAATAAATATTGAAATAAATAGAAATGCACCAAATTATGGGCAGTGCTGTGTTTTCAAGACAGACGTGTGACTTATGAAGTGTTTGTCTAGACACTAACAAATCTGGCTTGCATGCCTCGAGAAAAATGGTGAATTCATGACAAATAACATCTGAGCCCATCACATTTCTAAAGAAAGTGAAGCAAAGGGCACACAATCTGTACTTAATTTTCAGTCTTTCAAGTAATCAGTTAAAATCTGCAATCCAACCCAGAGAAACGACAAAAGCGCATGAGTGTGTAGACACCGTTCTCCTCCTTGGTGTTAGCATTTAAATGTGCCTTGTTTCACTGCTGGGAAAAAAGTAGTTATGACTCCAAAAAAAAAAAAAAAAATCCAGTGTATTCAAAATAAAGGAATGTACATGTCAAACTGATCAGCTAGTGTGTCCGAGTGGCACAGACGTGTACCAAAGCTAGCGTATCAGGCGCTGGAATTGTTGACCTCAAGTAACTTGGCAGCCAGGTCCCAGCGAATGCCCTAAAGCTTTCTTATCTGAACAGACATAACAGAAAGCCTTCCACCAGACACCAAGATCCCAGTGGAAAGCACAAACAGCTTTTGCAGACTCTCCAGAACTCGCTTCATTCCTCTTGTGACCGTGGAATTGCAAGATGGAAAATTCCTAAGGGTGGAGAGGGGGATGAATTGTGGCTCCCACAATGGCTACGGTTCTTCAAACAACTGCAAGTCCAGGCGCACCACTATCTCACCCGTAGGGACTTCATGCAGGAGGAGACGCTTGGTAATTGGGCCCTTCGAACCCTGGTCTTTTTTTATGTCGGCCACACGGATCTCCGTTCTCCCCAGGAAGTCTAAGAGAGGAAAGAAAAAAAAAAGGTTGAAGCGGATGTTTGTCAGTGTTGATCTTACTGAGGTCCTCCCCACACGTCTGCTGCCTGGACTAAGTGGACTTCAATCATCTGAATGTCCTGTCCAGCACTCTGCTTACTTTAAAGCTCTGTAGTCAGCTGCCATCTGTGGCAGTCACACTTAGGGGTGGACTTTGTGCTTTTTTATTTTAAGCTTTTGTTAGAATAAAACTCACCTTTGCTGAAAGAAAAGAATTTGCAGGATGGAAAGATTCAATTTAAATGATACTTGGATTCAATCATCTTGGGTGTGTCTAGACTAAAATACAGTTCGGTCCATAAGTATTTGGACAGAGACAACTTTTTTCCTAATTTTTGTGTTCTGTACATTACCAAAATGAATTTTAGATGAAACAACTCAGATGCAGTTTGAAGTATGGACTTTCAGCTTTAATTCAGTGGGTTGAACAAAAAGATTACATAAAAATGTGAGGGAACTAAAGCATCTTTTAACACAATCCCTTCATTTCAGGGGCTCAAAAGTAATTGGACAAATTAAATAACTGGAAATAAAATGTTAATTTCTAATACTTGATTGAAAACCCTTTGCTGGCAATGACAACCTGAAGTCTTGAACTCATGGACATCACCAGATGCTGGCTTTCCTCCTTTTTAATGCTCTGCCAGGCCTTTACTGCAGCGGCTTTCAGTTGCTGTTTGTTTGTGGGCCTTTCTGTCTGAAGTTTAGTCTTCAACAAGTGAAATGCATGCTCAGTTGGGTTAAGATCAGGTGCCTGACTTGGCCATTCAAGAATTTTCCACTTCTTTGCTTTAATAAACTTCTGGGTTGCTTTGGCTGTATGTTTTGGGTCATTGTCCATCTGTATCATGAAACGCCGCCCAATCAATTTGACTGCATTTAGCTGGATTTGAGCAGACAGTACGTCTCCGAGCACCTCAGAATTCATTTGGCTGCTTCTGTCCTGTGTCACATCATCAATAAACACTAGTGTCCCAGTACCACTGGTAGCCATGCATGCCCAAGCCATCACACTGCTTCCACCGTGTTTTACAGATGATGTGGTATGCTTTGGATAATGAGCTTTTCCACGCCTTCTCCATACTTTTTTCTTGCCATCATTCTGGTAGAGGTTGATGTTGGTTTCATCTGTCCAAAGAATGTTTTTCCAGAACTGTGCTGGCTTTTTTAGATGTTCTTTAGCAAAGTCCAATCTAGCCTTTCTATTCTTGAGGCTTATGAGTGGCTTGCACCTGGCAGTGCACCCTCTGTATTTACTTCCATGCAGTCTTCTGTTTATGGTAGACTTGAATATCAATACGCTTACCCCCTGGAGAGTGTTGTTCACTTGGTTGGCTGTTGTGAAGGGGTTTATCTTCACTATGGAAATAATTCTGCGATCATCCACCACTGATGTCTTCTGTGGACGTCCAGGTCGTTTTGT
Source organism: Polypterus senegalus (assembly GCF_016835505.1). Taxonomy (NCBI): domain Eukaryota; kingdom Metazoa; phylum Chordata; class Cladistia; order Polypteriformes; family Polypteridae; genus Polypterus; species Polypterus senegalus. The sequence continues at coordinate 62,005,448 of NC_053155.1, forward strand.
GTTGCTGAGTTCACCAGTGTTTGCTTTCTTTCTCAGGATGTACCAAAGTGTAGATTTTGCCACTCGTAATATTGTAGCAATTTCTTGGATATTTTTTTTCTGTTTTCGCAGTTTAACACTAGAATTACCAGAGCTTACGAAAAAACTTGTAGATCCATCCCACCTTAAATCGCTTCTTAAAATCGTTCACACCTCTCCGCCAGTGTCTTTTGTTAATCTAAATGTGCTGATAAAAGAAAAGCTGCAAGTAGCCGGCTATTCCATCCCCCCACCGACTTAGAACGTGCACAAACTTCTCCCAGCTCATGCCTTGATTGATTTTCTGGGAGTGAAGTGGAGTTTTAGAGTGGAAATAATAGATCCTTATTTGGAAAACACGCATTTCACGTGTGTTCCGATTCTACAGTAATCCGTGTAAACACATTTTTAAAACAGAAACGTTTTTCATATTCTAGTAGTAAATGACAAAATGTAGACATAAACTATATAATGTATGAAGCCTGAAGTCCAAATATTAAAGAAACACTTTCACAAAAGGTACAAATATAACAGAGCAAATGCGTGTTTATTCTAAAGTGTAACTACAGAAAAAAAAGCCGCCTTAGCAGGCCATACTGACGCATATTTACTACAACTGGCGCAGTGGCGTAAAGGTATCAGCTGCTGGCTAGGAATCAAAAAGGTCATGAGTTCGATCCCTCACGATTCCATTTTGAGAAGTAAACTGATCTTATTCTTACTATTTTAGAAAAAAAACATACATTTGATTTCAGTCTATAACAATTTATGATACTTGTAAAGGTTAGCTTTGGTTTTTTTTATTCACTTTTCATTCTCTCAGTCACGTTCAGGATCCTTCCCTAAGCTCCCCCCCATCTGACATTGATGTTTTCACATAAAGACGCGCTATAGCTCTGCAGTGTATCACGATACATTCTCTTACTAATGCTAGCGAAATGAAGTGTCTGCATGCACTTTTTGTGGCATTACACGTGTATTTTTTGAGCATGTCTGTGCCAAATAAATAACATAGAGCTCCTTTATGTGAAAAATTGGATCACATAAAGATGCGCTACAGCTCAAATATTACTTATTTGGAGACGCGCTATAGCTCAAATGTTATTTATTTGGAGACGCGCTATAGCTCAAATGTTATTTATTTGTGCATGCAGACACTTCATTTCGCTAGCATTGGTAAGAGAATGTATCGTGATACACTGCAGATCCAGCGTATTGCACATCACACTTTTGCCATCGCTGTACTTTGTATATGTACTGTATATGGGAAGCTTTGCATTTTACTTGTGACTTTACGCTGTAGGAAGTGAGTAAATAAATAAAGGTAACTAAAGGTAAATAAAGAACTGAAGCTTGTTGATGCTGCATCATCTTTTCTTTTTCCATCGCCTTTTCCTGTAAGAAGCGTTGTACACACTTCTCTCTATGCTGTGGTTTCTATTACACACCTGAAAGAGAGACAATATATGTGAAAACATCATCACACAAATGCAATATTATTTGAAAACGAACAGCGTCAGATCGGGTTTGAATTTATGTTGGCGCTATTATTTAGAGTCAGATCAGGAGCTTATTCAGTGTGCGCAAGAACATGCAGGTGGCCAGTTGCTGTGTGCTACATACAACATGCTGGCGGTGATCAACGCACATTTTAAAAAAGGCTTGTGATAGTAAAAGCAACTGGCCACCTGCGTGCTCCTGCCGCACTGAATAAGCTCACGCCTTCTGGTGCACGATGTCAGTGCAGCAGCGGAATAAAAAGAAGGAGAAAAATACATGTGGCATTTTGAAGAAATCATTTTATGACCTGAATAGTACCGATCAGAAAACATCGTTGCACTAATACAATATTATTTGAAAACGAACAGCGTCAGATCAGCTGTAAAAGTATGGCATTTCGAAATGTTTGCTTTTTTTAGTCTGATTCTCTCAGTCAGACTGTATATTTGTCTCTTATTCAATGCGCACAAGAACATGCAGGTGGCCAGATGCTGTATGCTACAACATGCTGGCGGTGATCAACGTTTTGAAGAAATCATTTTATTTACCTTTATTTATTTACTTACTTCCTAAAGCCTAAAAGTCACAAGTAGTGTGCAGAAGGCATGCTCAAAAATGTGTGTAATGCCACGAAAAGTGCCTGCTGACACTTTAGTCACGAAAAGTGCCTGCTGACACTTTAGTATGCAAGCAATGGTATGTGCATTCTTGCTCCGATGTAGAAGGGAGCCGAGTTTACCTCTGTTACAGCGCGTCTATGTGAAAACAGCAGTATCAGATGCAGGGGTGGGGTGTGTTTGGGCTCGTGAATGTGGCTGAGATAATAAAACTGACTAATAAAAAATAAAACCAAAGCTAACCTTTACAAGTATCATAAATTACACTGGCTGTTACAGACTGAAATCAAATGTATGTTTTTATTGTAAAATAGTAAGACTAAGAACAGTTTACTTCTCAAAACAGAGTAGTGCAGGATTGAACTCGCGACCTATTGATTCCCAAGCGGGAACTGATTCTATTGCACCACGGAGGCAGTTACAATAAACAGGTGTCAATGTTGCATGTTAAGGCGGCTTTTTGTTTCTGCAGTTATATTTTTGAATAAAAGCGCAATTGTTGTGTTAGATTTGTACCTTTTGTGAAAGTCTTTCTTTGATATTTGGACTTCAGGCTTCATACATTATATAGTTTATTATCTTCTAGAATATAAAAAACGTTTCTGTTTTAACAATGTGTTTACACAGATTATTGTAGAAACGGAACAGGCATGAAATGCGTGTGTTCCAAACAACGATCTATTATTTCCACTCTAAAACTCCACTTCACTCCCAGATACTCAATCAAGGCATGAGCTGAAAGAAGTTCGTGCACGTTCTAAATTGGCGGGGGGATGGAATAGCCGGCTGCCTATAGCTTCTCTTTATCAGCACATTTAGAAGACAAAGGACGCTGACGGAGAGGTGTGAAGGGATTTAAGAAGCAATTTAAGGTGGGACGGATCTACGAGTTTTTTCGTAGGCTCTGGTAATTCTAGTGTTAAGGATGGCTTCTTTCACCTGCATGGAGAGCTCCTTTAACCGCATGTTGTCTGTTCACAGCAAAATCTTCCACATGCAAGCACTGCACCTCAAATCAACTCCAGGCCTTTTACCTGCTTAATTTATAATGACATAACGACGGACTTGCCCACACCTGCCCATGAAATAGCCTTTTGAGTCAATTGTCCAATTACTTTTGAGCCCCTGAAATGAAGGGATTGTGTTAAAAAAATACTTTAGTTGCCTCATATTTTTATGTAATCGTTTTGTTCACCCCGCTGAATTAAAGCTGAAAGTCTGCACTTCAACTGCATCAGAGTTGTTTCATTTAAAATTCATTGTGGTAATGTACAGAACCAAAATTAGAAAAAAGTCTCTATCCAAATATTTATGGACCTAACTGTAACCCGATGTGTGGAGTACAAGTCCAAGGAGGTTACGCTCAACCTTTATAATGCACTGGTGAGGCCTCATCTTGAGTACTGTGTGCAGTTTTGGTCTCCAGGCTACAAAAAGGACATAGCAGCACTAGAAAAGGTCCAGAGAAGAGCGACTAGGCTGATTCCAGGGCTACAGGGGTTGAATTATGAGGAAAGATTAAAAGAGCTGAGCCTTCATTTCAGGTTCATTCATTGGTTGATTTAGTGACTAAAGGGGCCGTTACTTTTTCATAGGGGTGATACGGATGTTGGTGAGCCGACCTCTTTCAATAAATCAAAATGATCATTTAAAAACTGTGTATTGTGTTCACTCAGGTTGTGTTTTATGTTCTGGTCAATTTGGAGAAACAAAAATGGAGGAATTCTGGAAGGGGGCATATACTTCTTCACGGCACTCTAGTGCTGTTGCAACATGAGGTCTCCACGAGTGCCTACTTCTGTGTGTGCCCACCAAACACTGATGAGGTCAGCACTGATTCAGATCCGAGCTGTGGGCAGTCAAGGCTTTTACTTTGTTGTTTGTTAACCTTGTCTTTGTTGTTAAGACTGAAGAAGACGTGTGAGACGAGGCAGGGGTATGACAGCCAAGGATGGCACAGAACAAACGTTTTAGTCCTCCAGATGTTTTATATAGTAACCTGTGGCACTGACAAAGAGCTCCAATGATGACTAAAACGTGACAGTAATGTAGCGTCACACACTTACCATCCGGGGAGAACTGGTCACGCTCAAACACCGTAATGCACAGCACATCCTGCTCTAAATCCTTGATGAAGAACTGGCAGTTGGAATTCCACTTGGGATTGAGAGTGTCCTGCAGAGTCTTGGTGATGTGACACTGGGAGCCCATCGTCACCTCGCAGTACGGGTTGCTCTTTCCTGTGGTTTGAAAGGTAAGAATAAAACTGCTGGGAGAAGAGCGCACTCGCGGTTAAATGCACTTTATAAAATAAAATCATGTCACGTCTAAACCCACCCCCCCCTTTTCTTTTGATATTACAGCACTGTAGGATCACATTATGTGAGTCCCGGAGTGAATCAATTCGAGTAACGTGCCCGTGCTTCCATTTCTCTCTGACTTTTGGGATATTTTACATTGTGATTGGCTGAGAACTATGCACAAGTTATTAAAAATAAAAGCTTGTAACCGCTTGTGTCAAGATTATGATCATTTACAAAAACTATAACTAATTTGGTCGAATTAAAAACTAAAATAAAAGCTGAATGAAAAATGATAACAAATCTAAAATTAAAACCACTTACTTGAAAGCTGACTGCTTTAAAATTAAAATTGAGTGGAAATGAGAGTAGGTTGTATTCTGTTTTTGTAATAAACTGCTTGCTCATGTTCGATGTTCACAACATTTTGCGTGAGAAAGAAACCCACCGATTCTACTGAAAGTTCTCAACGGCCATCCTTCTGGATATCAGTTATTAAAACCTGGGACACCTGGGAAGTAATGGCATGAATAAAAACTGGCAGCAAAGTGACTCAGTGAGTTGGCCTTACAGCCGGCCATTGTCGACGTTACCCACGTACACTTTGGCTGTTTAAAGTCTCTATGGTTTGTAAAACACTAAAAGACCCAACATTAGAAGAAGTCGGTCAAAAGCATGTTAGGAGATCAAGCCACAGGCACCCCAGGGACCACACAGCAGATTAGGACCAATCAGATCAACCGGATAGTTGACAAAATTCCCAACAATTTGAATATTCTGATAAATCCTGCAGCTTTAATTCACAAACTGCAAGCCAAGTGTAACTGGCTTGAAGACAGTAGAACGGTAAATGTAAAAGGTGCAAACACAAAAACACACTGGCGTGCAAAGCGCATTCAAGAATGTGAACTATGGGCCTCGCTGGATCTTTAACACTGGGCCCACCCGTCAGTCTCGCTTTAAACATTTGTTGTATCCTGGCTTTCTGTTGCTAGCCTTTTTGAAGATGGTTACATGCTTTTGTTTGGTGGTGCGACACTCCGTTTTTTTTTTTTGTTTCTCCTCAATTTCTTGTTTTGTTTTTTACTTTCTCGTATATGGAGTATAGGGAAAGTATTGTAATCGTCCGAAGATTCGATGTCAAGATTTTGATGAATCTCAACGTTTTAGACCACCCCGTATATGAAGTATAGGGAAAGTATCAGAATCCTCCAAAAATTCCATTTCGAGACACTTTAGACCTCCCTGAGGTCCGAAAATATCATTTCAGGAATTATTTCTGTATGTAAACACGATGACTTGAGTACGCTTTCAGTTACTACATTTTGCATACAAGTATTAGGTACAAAACATAGATTTCTAGCAACTTTTGAGCTATTTCTGTTAACAAGAAGTAGTACTTTACCTTTTATTCATACATTCATGAGTTCACTTTATTCAACTTTACTTTTATAATAATTGTTCAATATATTATTAATTTGATTTGATTTGCAGTTGATGGTTTCTAATGTACAGAATATAAAAATATAATCTGTGTCTTGCGGTTTACTCCTCAAATATCCATCCCCATATCTTGAGTATACAAGAACGTCTAGTGGAGAGCACTCCTGATTTTTCTTTTCCACATCTGGTTTGATTTCTGCCCCATGTCTGGTGGATTACGTATTCGACCGTTGTTAAAAAATGAAACCCATCTCTGGCCAGTGGTCAATATTTTAGACTCTGCTGCCAGTACGGAGTTGTGCTTTGTGGCAATGTCTTCTCTGCTTTAAATGATCCCCAGTAAAGCAGATGTATGAAAAGTTGTGTTAATAAAAGATAAGCAGTCACGTTACCTACTTAATTTTTTTGTTTAAAATTTTGGTCAGGAACAATATCTGTACATGAATGTATAAATTGTTTATGTCTTTTGTTTTGCATTCTGTAAACTGCAGATTATTCTTTATGACTAGGTAATTATATTGCACTAGGGGGTTCACCCCCTGCTCGCCTTAGTCGCCAACATTATTCCCCCCGGCCTGTGTTACGTGCCAGCCACTTCACATCTCTGCCACTCTCATTGTGAAGAGGGGGGCTGAACGCACCCCCAGGAGACGCGGTCGCTCCTCCGAAACCCCCTCTTAAACGGTGAAACAGTGGGAAACAAGTAGTTTTTTTTTACCTCCTCTTTGCTCGATCCGCTGCTGGCTTGTCGTGTGATCTGCATCTCGTGTGGCACTTCGAACATTTAAAAGCCTGTACAGAAGCTGTCCTAGTCTTTGTCTTTTATTTTTGGCCCCGGGCGTGGTTAAATCTCTTCGGCACAACGTCTCGTCTCACGGGACGTGAGTTCTTGATATTTTTTAGTTTATAATTTAAAAATGGAATAAGAATCTGAAAACCTAACATCATCACATTAATGTTCAATAAATTCTGGAAAGAATAATACCAAACATATATATATATAGGTTTTTAAATAAGCCTGATTTAAAGTGTGACAAGAAACGTGACATAAAAAGTCACATAAAATCGTTGCACTGTTAGCCTTAGGATTTTATATATAGAGAGTAGATAACAGTAAGTAGGCCCACGAGATTGTATACCTGAAAGTCTTTGCATTCAGAAGGAAACTGCGTATGGATAGCTGAGGTTACAAAAGAGCCCCACTGAGTCTTTAGTGGGCACATCTGCATGAGCCTACAATCCCTTTGCTATGGAGGCACAGCAGAGTGTGTGTCCAGTTAACTGGCACTGTCCTTGTGAGTGTGGGTGGGCTTGCAGGGCTGTCATACAAACTGCTGAGATCGGCTGAGCCCATCCTGAGACCCTGAATCGTGTTATGTTACAGTGCTATACCCGGGATGCCCAGGTTTGCCACCCAGCAATACTGCAAATTAGTGTTCTTGAATTGTTGTTCAATAGTTTTTTAGACTATTTGTGCCTATAATAATCAGTTAGAAAATGGTAGGGGGTGGGCCCTGTGAAGGAGTGGCGCCCTGCCCAATGCAGAGTGGTGGCTCTTAGAATAAGGATCTGCACTGGTATCCTGAGGGTTGCCGGTTCGAATCCCCGTCACTGCCAAAAGAGATCCTACTCTGCTGGGCCCTTGAGCAACACCCTTAACCTGTAACTGCTCCAGGGGCGCTGCACAATGGCTGACCCTGCGCTCTGACCCCAAGGGGTATGCAAAAACGAACAAATTCCTAATACGAGAAATTGTATAAGGCGAAATAAAAAAAAAAAATTAACATCACGCTGCTGTAAGTTTCGGAAGTGATGAAAAAATTAAAAGGTGAAAGCAAAAACATGAATGAGGCAGCGATTACTAATTGTATTGTAGGCTGTTGGGAGGCCATGATCAAGTGCGATGGACTGAATAATCTTTTAAAATAAATGAGATGAAGTGACTCCAGGACAAAATGAATACATAATAACGTGGATTCTTTGTAGCCTTTCATTTTTTCATATTTTTGAATTAACTCGACCTACACATCAGATTATTATTTAAAAATACTTAAAATGTAGACCAACAAAAATGACTGTGAATGATAAAGCAAAGATATGAGTGCCTACCATGTGATCTGCAGGGCTTCAACTCAATACCCTCCACGATGTTCACCATCAGTCGGCCAATTCCGGTGGCTCTTTGGGAGCGCACTGTGGAAACGGAAAATAGACCTGTTAAAATACTGCAGTCTGAGCAGGTAAGCAATGTGCTATGGTGGGGGGAGCAGACGCCACACATTACAGCAGTGGTGCCAGCTGGGCTCAGCTGCTCCTTGCCCTGGATTGTGTGGCATCACCTCTGTGGCTGCTCACAAGTCCCATTGTAGCTTTCTTTCACTCTTTCGGGTGTTATTGATGGAGATCAGGCATAGCCTTGGGATTATGAGACTGTCTTACAGGTCGAAGTAAATGCCCACTCCCACCTGAAGGTATCCAGTGGGGTCCCCATATCTCCCAGCCCTGTTTTTCCTGGACCAGGAGGAGCAACATGGAGGTAAGTGTGACCACACTCCCCTGAAGTCTACAAATATGTCTAAAGTTGCTTTCAATAGACAAAAGATTACCAGTCGCTGTCGTATTGGCTGAATGGAAACTGGAAAGCCTCTCCTGTCACAATTGTGATACTGGCAAGGATGGGCATAGATGCCAGTCAACTTTGCACCTCACACACATGCAAACTCCATGAAAATCTTTCCTTCCCACATAACATTTCAAATCTGAACGGTTGAATTTGGGAGTCACAACTCCTGGGTCCAAAGCTCAGATCCCAGCCCAGTTACTTTCTTTGTGGGGTCCGCACATTTTCTTTGTATTTTAACATACAAGTTGCTTAGAAAAATCAGTGTCACTGGCGAGAAATCACCCAGGGTCTCAACTCTCTCTGCTTTGTGTCCTCACATTAAACTCGGGAGAGCTTGAAGGGAAGGCCCCCTGGCTTTTGAAGGGTGTCATGGTAGGCAGCGGGCTCTCTTGCTGTCTTTTCAGCCTTGCTGCTCCTCTCTACAGTAATGGAGAACAAAGTTCCATTTGGTGAAAAAAAAACATCAAATAAAATATGGTGGAATCAGAGTTAGCTGGTAATGGCATTTCAGGAGATGAGCGTGATGACCCCTGGCAGCGGTTAGTCGGACTTCAAGATGCTGACATGCAGGTTTAGGTACCCCGCAGTACAGATTCATAAACGGTCCTGACAAGTTTGCCACGCTGTGAATGTCTTAACTGCTTTTTCAACTAAACGATTGCTTAATGAAACATAAAAATACCCCGCAGACTGGGTGCCGGTGGGCTGCTTACCTAAGTAGGCCTTTTCCCTTTTCTTTTTCTCTGTTTCAATGTACAGTTCTGAAGCAGCTTTAATTTTTTGAACCCAGGCCGTCCTGTAAAGCATTAGAAAGTATAATTTAGTAAAAGTGACAGTCAGAGAAAGGCAGAGAAATGTCTACGACATTAAAAGAAAAATTTTAATCAGAAAGAAAAAAAAAAGGCAGGGACATACCTTTCATTAATGCTTTCAGCTCGGAGCGTGTAGACGCGGTCAATATGAGAAATGTGAAAAATGGGCTCATCTCCTGACGGATCAGTCGGCAGCTTCACTAGCACCTCGTTTAAGAAAATGGGCTGTAAGGGGGCAACATGGAGACGTCAGTGAGAGCGGCAGAGGCAGATCATGAGGATGACTAAAGTACTGGAAAATTGCTAGCTGAATTTCATCCGTTGTATTCTTTACTAGAAAACTTATTCCAGAAGAAGCTTTAAGTGCATGTCCTACATACTGTAATTTGTGTCTCACTTTCAAATCAAAAGTACTGAATCAGCTAAACTGTTACTGCCTACTGATGTACTTAAGTGTACTGATGCACAAGACTTAGTAACACAACGTCCTAAAGTCATAAGTGTTTGAAATCTTGAAGGAGATCTGCTGCGAGATGAAGAGCAAAGATCATAAAAATGAGGTACGCAGTCATAAGAATGTAAAGTGTGCAAATGAGAGCGTTTATCTCCTCCCTGAAGACATGTTACTTTCAGAATATACTGCTTGGTATGGCTGGCTCAGGGATCATTGAAATATTGGAATATATGAAAGCAAGAGTGAGTTGGGTGAATAATAAGGTGAACTCTTTTCACTCACTTCTTGGTTTTTCTTTGGAAAACTACACACTCAGTCCCCCATAAACATCTCCTGGCTACAAGAGCATTGATCACAAACACAGAGTCGTGTATTTTATTGAAGACATGCCCGCAGAAAAAACAATCATCCCAGGCCTTGTCCACAGTACTGTGTTTTCATCTAAAAACGCAGACATTTTACCTTTCATCCATACTACCTTGGCATTTTAAATCTCAAAAATGGAGACTTTTGAAAATGCTCCTCAGAGCCATATACCTCTGAAAATGATGGCTCGGCCTTGCAATGCGGACGGGTGAAAAATGTAGACAGTGCACTCAGATTTGTTTGTGATTCATTTTTGTAATCAACTGTTTATTTTACTTAACAAAGTTGGGAATAATTAAATATTTCAACACACCCCCATCCTAAGTCCCGTGCCATGCCAACCAACCAACCACACCACCACACACACACATACGCCAAAGGGAGTGCCTGCATCACCAGTCCCTGCTCATAAAAGATGTAACTGTGGAGTTATGAATGGACTCTCTGGGTGCTCCACTAGTCCGTGATGCTAACAACTCCAGAAGAATCAGGTTTTGAAAAGAAGATGGACAGATTTTCAGCAAGATTAGGGAACTTCTGCCAAGAGGCAAGAAGACACGTAGTAGCTGCAGTGCCGAGACACAAGAATTTGGTTCACTGATAGAGTAAGGCCTGAAAGATCCAAGATTACAAGAATATGTGGCAACAGAGGAATAGGAAGTGATAGCACTGAGGAAAGTGAGCAAGAGATTAGAGACCAGAGAGCAAGCACAGGAGGACAAAACCAATGGCATCACAGGGTCATAAGTGACCGACAGGATCTGAGCTAAAGTGCATTGATTGTGGCTTACGAGGAGTAAAATATATCCTGCGTACAAACTTAAATTGAGTAAACTGATAAATAGGGTTTCTTAATGAAAATTTGACATTTTTAAGAAGTGCCTCCCAGGAAATAGGAGAGGATAATGTGAGGTCCTGGGACCACCAAGAGATGAAGGTAAAAGTTTATTAGAATCCTTAAATAGCAGGAAGTAAAGAGCTGAGACAAGCTTTCTGAGAAGAGGAAAGGAACAAGCAAAACGGAAAAGAGGATCAAAGGGCTAAAGTGATGTAAGGGAGACACCATGTGCCACTACAGTAGTGCTAAACAAACTGTAGATTGTAGAAAAAGGCCAGATCACCTGACGAACTGATGCCACGCTCCCTCCAAGCAGGCAGAAAACATGGTGACCACCTAAGAGCAACACATGATTATTAAATCTAGGTTTCAGTTTTATGTCAAGTTTGTATAATGTACAGCATAATGGGTCCTACGTGGAGTTTGAAACTGGCACATACAATTTAATTTGTAAGGGCGTACAATTGCCAAGTCTAGGGAAAGCCAAGCTGGAGCGATTGAAGAACATATACAGTGCCAAACTGGATTTAATGTATAACCCCAATGACACAACTCAAAAAGAAGCAGTGATACTCCTGCGTTACACCTCTCCTTGACCAGAGCAGTGCGCTTCATTTGGGGTCTTCTGCCATTCCAGATTAAATTGGAGAGAAGAAAACAAACCATGAAGCAAAGAGAGGGAGAAGGAGGCAAGGAAATCATGGAACTGGCCAAAATGAATCTGGGGTCATCTTTACAGTGGCCAGTCAAGACAGAAAAGACATACGGATATCTGACCTAGCATCAGCAAAAACCTGTTAATGATCAGAGACAGCAATGCCTTAATATATGAACTGGTTAGTAATAGGGACAAATGGGGATTAAGTAGACGTGCTAAGTAGTGGAGGGGAGAACTTCAACGAAAGTAATTTTATACTCTGACATAATTTTAAAAGACTTGAAAAAATCTAAAATGTGTAGGAGATCTTTTGGAACATTCCCTAGATATAGGATGTCATTGACATTTTATGATCACTATTATATAATGAAATAGGCCTAAGAAAAGCAGAGGTACTAATGGCCTTGGACAATGACTCCAAAGATGAATTAAACAGAAGAGGGGAGAGAGGACAGCCCAGTCTGATGATTTCTTAATAAGCAAAGTAGCCGAAAGGTTTGCATTTGTGAGCAACACAGCTGAAGGAGTATTTTAATCATGCCTACAAATTCGACACTAAATCTTATTTTCTCCAATACCTGCCATAAAATGCCCAGTTCGATTGAATGCCTTTTCAGCATCCAAGGAAAGTAAAGCCATGGGTAAAGGAAAGGAGAGGGCTGCATCAATTATATAAAGTAGTACTCTTCTAGGGTTATCTGAAGCAAAGTTGGAGAAAGTAAAAACAATTTGATAGGAGTAAACTAGTTTAAGGAAAACAGATTCAACTCTGCCATACTAGGACTTTAGCAAAGAATTTTAAATCTAAATTAATTAAAGATAACAGCTTGTAATTCTGCCATTGGGTACGGTCTTTGCCTTGTTTTAATAAAGGAGTAATGATTGCGGGGTTGACTCTTCTATTCAAATATAGTGAAGAAATGGATGTATTCAACATTTGGAAAAGAGGTAAAGAAAGCTGTTCCCAAGTGTCTCAAATTAACTCGGGTGGAATGCCATCAGTGCCTGGGGCTTTGCCTCTATTCAGAGTACACAGTGCTTCTCTTAGCTCTCCAGAGTAACAGCAGCCATGTTTCCTCACCTGAAAGATAGGGCAAATTCAGCGAATCTAGAAAATGTGGGGAAATTGAGGGTGTTTGGATTGGCACTTCAGAAAATAAATGTAAATAGTAATTAATTAACTAATGCTTGGGGTCATTTTTCATTGAAAATGATTCAGTCCTGATAGAAGAGGTAGTAGCAAAGAAATCATTATGGCCAGGGCCAGGAGATTACTGGGCTTAGCTCCAGAGACATCTGGTCTGATTTTTTTAAGCTTATTACGCATCCCTTCCCTGACTGGATCCTGCTCATTACAATATCTTGTACCCTGATTGATCACGCTTTGTAGAAGAAAACCATACTCCAACATAGTGGACACAGAAGAGTTGCTTCCAAGTTTGAATCCTGCATAAACGTGTAAAAGGCAATTCATTTACCAGTCGCTACAGCTTTGTGATAAATCCTGTGGCCAGCAGCGTTACTAACCCTTCAAGGAATTCTTCTATGATGTGTATATGGCTGGTGTAGGTGAACGTCTATATCACATACGTTTTTGGCCATTTTAATGTGGACAGAGATACATTTATAAATGATAAGAAAACGTTAGTGTGGATGGAGATCTTTTTCTTTTTAAAAACCCAGTTTTTAAAATGAAAACATAGTAGTTGGACTTAGCCTCAGCTCATTTCCTCACAATTTGTCCCCCACCTTGGTCTTGAGGTTAGACTGCCAATCAACAGGCAATACTAAAACCCCTTATCGATGGGAACTTGTCCATTAGTGGCTAGACTGGCTTGGGGAAAAACAATTCCATCTACATATGCAAGCCACCCCAAGTGGCTCTTCTCAGTCCACACTCTGAGGTCCCCGTTCTGTTGGCAAGAATAAGTCTAGCAAATGTGTTTAATCCACACTTTGGCCACTTATAAGCACAACAGCATTGTTTCCCCGCTAGGTGATGGGGATATAGGCTAACTGGTAAATTGAAAGCTTCCAGTGACGACTTGGCTGCAATCTCATCACCACTTCTTTTATGACATTTGCAAAGCTGCTGTTGCACTTCTGTCTCACTGCACTATCAAGGGCGAGGGAGCAAATTCTTACCTACTCTGACATTTCAGTTTTTTCAGGCCGAATGGCAAGTTAACTGATACTTGTGGAAACATGACACTGGAACATCTAATTGGGAAAATGGCTGTTTTGTTGTGATTAGTTTCCAGATTCAACAACAAAATTCCTAGTTGGTATGCTTATCATTAAAAATGTTTAAAGAATGTGAATACTTTAATAATGCTAATGCGTCCTGTACTGAGATGACATTCTCACATAGTGTTCTGCAAAGAATTATAAGCCATATGATACCTTTAAAACTCCATTAGAGTGGTGATGACTGTAAAATGAGAATCACTGCTGCCCTGTTTTACAGTGTGTGAGCACCATATGTTTATGTGGTAAATGATAAAACCTGGCATATAATTGAACTGCCAAATTGCTCTGAAATGAATACTTGGTCATCATTTGTACATGGAAGAATCTGCCCCTCTCCTGACTTGAGGAGTACTTGGGGGTCAGACTTAATCACCCTGTTTCTGATTACATGTAACATTAGTCTGACAATAACGGTGCACTCACGGTTTTGTACATCTTGTACTGAAGGTTGGATTTGGGACTGAAGACCTTGTCTGTGCCAGATGACCCAAGAGGTTTGATGATTTGTGTGAGCAGCAGAAAGTCGTTGAAGAGGAAACCATACAACTCCTTATTACTTTTCGCTTTGTAGAGTTTGCCACTGTGAAGAAACTTACGAGGTCCCAGGCAGTTGGTCACTGAATTGAATACCAATTGCTTCAAAAAAAAAGAAAGAGTTAAATATAGTTAAATGGTTAGCTACAATGAAAATGCAGAAAGTACCCAGTGAACACTATAAGAGGCCAGGCGACGGGCTGCTCAACTGCATCAGGGCACATCAGAGTGGCAGAAAGAACAACGACAACCTTATCCGTGTGAGGCTAAACAAACTCCACTAACAGGCGCCCTCACCACACGCTGTGCAGGAAGGCAATATGATCTAATGTCAAAGTCAACGGACTTCAGACCCCAAGTCTGCCTCACTGTGTGACCCTGAGTGAGTCACTTAATCTGCCTGTACTCCGGTTGTAAAAAATAGCTCCTATCAGTTGCCTTGGATGAGGGCGTCAGCCAAATGTAAAATAATAAAAATAATAACTCTCACTGCTTTCCAGAACTTCACAAATACTAGAAACTTTTTATTATTGATCAGCTCTCTGAATACGGTTTAAAACAGAAATAAATGGATGAGGGGCGAGTGTGCCCTGTGGTGGAGTAGCGCACTGCCATGTGATGGAGAAGCACTTTATCCATGGTTGGCGAGACTGCCCCATGATGGATTACCACACTGTCCAGGTTTGCTGATGGTGCCCCATGATGGAGAAGCACTGTATCCACAGTTGGCAGATGTGGCCCGTGATGGCTGCATGATGGAGTAGCACTCTATCCATGGTTGGTGAGTGAGTCCTCTGATGTAATAGCACTCCGTTCAGGGTTGGCAAATGTGCTCTGTCATGGAGTAGCACCCTGCCCTGTGATGGAGAAGTACTCTATTCACAGTTGCCAGATGTGGCCCGTGATGACTGCATGATGGAGTAGCACATTGCCCGGTAATAAAGGAGCACCCTGTCCACAATTTCTGAGGTGGAGTAGCACCCTGCCATGTGATGGTGAAGCTCTTGATCCATGGTTGGCGAGACTACCCCATGATGAAGTAGCACTCTTTCCATGGTTGCTGAGCGTGCCCTGTGATGAAATATCATTCCATCCTTGGTTGGTAAGTGTGCCCTGTGATGGAGAAGCACTCTAACCGCTGTCAGAGAATGTGCCTGTGATGGAGCAGCACCTTGTCTATGATTGGTGAGTGTGCTACTGGAAATCCTTGAACTGGATTAAGCAAGTTAGAACATGGAAGAATGAACTTTTTCTTCGGCTTATTATTTGGCTGACACCTTTATCCAAGGTGACTTACAACCTCTGAGATACAAATGGATGGCAGGTGTGGCATGAAGAGCAGGACTGGACAGGGCTGGAAAGGCTTCACAACAGGAGGACCATGAGCCTTTGTTACACTGTATCAGGATGAGAGTCTGAGTGGGCTCTACAATGAACTGCCAGACTCCCTACGGCACTGTACTATAAAAGCAGCCTCAGAAAATGGTGGGATGGATGGATGTTGATTATTATTAAAAAGAAGTAGTAGTAGTAGTAGGACTGTCAAGCATACACAGTACAGTGAAAATCTTACTTGCATACCCAGCTAGCATGCAAAATGTCATCAAATGATATGAATTGCTATATAAGCACTAAATACAGCACATTCTTTCACTTTGTAATTATTATTAAGGTGCACAGCAGGTCCGCACTGTGCGTCACACTAGACCACATTTCAGTTAAGTGGATGAGAACATTAAGGACACACGGCTGTGCTGGCAAAACCTCCTACATAATCACAGATGTTTTATTATAGCAGATGACAGTTGAGCATGCACCGTGATGTCAGTCATCTTAGTCAGTCAGTCCACTGATTTGAAGATAATAACTGCACAGCAAAACCCAGGGTAGAAATTGTCAAAAGGACCTCCTTATCCCAAAATATAGCACAAGAAGTAGAGGGGCTTTCTACTTATTTCGCAGTGTGTATTATTCAGTCACTTCCAAGAAAACTACAATACAGTAGTTACTTAAACTTTTTGTCTGTCGGTGTCATCCTCTGAGCTCATTTTTATGCCGCTCTGCAGCACGGGTCTGAAGACCTTTGACTCATTTGTACTTTGTTCTCTAATGTGCAGAATCATGGACGATACCCAATGCACGGATAGGCATACGCCCGATGACAGCACTGGTCAACTTTTTCTAATTTATACAGTCAAGTCACTTCAGCATATTTTTTTGAGTATTCTTCACTAAGTGCAGCAACAGAGAGCTGAAAGTCTGGGCAGTAGGTGACTGGATGGGTGCCCTTATTGTGACGAGTGTTTGGACAGAGGGGCTTAAAATGCTTTTTGAGGGTGTATGAGATTTATAACTGAAGCTGAAGTTCTCCTTCAAACATTCTCTGAAGTGAAGGGCCTCCCAGGTTATGCTGCCCTGATGTTCTGTTTTGAGGTGGGCCATAAGTCAAGCCCGGCCCCGATTCCCTGATCTTACCTCTGACAGGCCTTCACATTGAACATGTGCTTGGATCCACTCCAGCCGGTCCGAGTTTTCTTTTTCGCGTACTCCTTCATTGACCTGTGAGCACAGCTCCTCGGCCTTCTCCAGGGCCTGTTTCAGGTGACTGTGGTCAGGGTGGTTCTCAGGGGTGTTTTCCAGGATCTGTCAGAGACCAAAACACACTGAGTCAGATTAAAGTGGGGGTCTGTATCAAGTTTAGAGGGCTGCTTGAGGTTCCACTAGGCACCTGCTCTTTTTAAGCTTTGAATGTTCACTAAGATTGAATTACAGGGATGGTCTTCATGTGCTGCCCACAGCCCTTTGGCCCTGTCCCTTTACTGGACATTCTTCGCATTTTGTTTAATTTGTACAGTGGATTGAATATTTTAGTGATATTGGGTCAATAATAATTGTTTATGATTAACAGTATAACTGACGGTTACATCCTGTGTAAATGCTTGAACGGATGGCTTGGCATCCCAACTGGGACGGAGGGTGAAATCTTACCCAGCTGGGAGGCCAGTGTGGGTGGGCTACATAAGTAGAGGTGCAACCTGGGTGGGATAACTGCAGGTTCCAATCCCAGTCTGGGCAATCATATAATGGACGGATGTGGGGAAACTGACTATCAGGGATGGTTTACCCCACATGGTGAAAGGTGGCAGTGTTACTCTGTTTGGACTCCTGCAGGCTTTGTCATTTCAGAAGGGCAGCCCTGCTGGGACCCCTGGGTGCTGCCAGGTGAAGGTATCCCCACTTTGGGGAGCTTTCGCATGACCTGGAAGTGCTTCCGTCATGTTATGTCATGATATTGCAAATACTCCCGGGTCTAACATAAAAGGAGTCATCTCTCCTCACTTTGGTGAGTCAGTGCTGGGAGGAGAGGAGACAAACATCACCAGAGGAATGGAAGGAAACTTTAATTAAAGGTGCTGATTAACTCTTTCAAGGCTGATTGTCATAATTCAGAAGTACAGGACGGTAATCGGCTGTAAACTGCGACAAAAATCGTCCTTATGTTTTAGTTCAACTCTCTTTGCTAGAAGGAAAGTTACATAGCTTTGTTGATTTAACTTCGATTCCCTACGCGTGCATGAGTAGCGAAGAGCAAACAACCTCTAAAATGGCATCAACATCTGGTGAGAGACCAAAGCGAATGAGCAAAGCAAAATACTCAATGGATGTTTTATGTAATTTCGTTGAATAGGACTCTGACTTGTCAGACTCGGAGTTTGATGCAAGTGATCTGGAGATGTATATCGAAAACGAAAGTGAGGTACCGGCATCAGCTGATCAGTCGCTGGCTGATCGTGGTGCTGAACACGTTCGTGTAGCTGATGCGCCTAAAGCAGTGCTGGCCTGGGAGGACCACCTCTAATGATGACAAGAGGTACAAACCATATTGCGTCACACTGCGACTGCCACCGCCGCCCACCTGCTGTGTGAAGACAGCCACACTTCCTCCCCACCCCATCGAGGCGCCCCTGCTGCCAGAGATGCCGACAGTGTGTCAACAGCAGCCACAGCACATAGCAACAGACGTTTGGCGTGCTTTTCAGAAAACTCAGTTTTTTGAAATAAATATTCAGCCCTCAAAGATTTAAACGTAAGACTGGGATCTGCCAGTTTAGTGAAGGTAATGTATAAATAACTAACCTTTATTTGCATCCATGACTGGGTGGGGTGCAATTGCGTCTGGGGTTTGGGGCTCAGTGGCATCCCCTTGTGGTCACAACTATCATAACTGATAGGCTCCATTTTACCTTGCAATATAACTGAGAGCCACGATTACATCGGTCTGAAAATATAAGAAGGTCTTCACTCAGCTACTTACATTTTTAATGATGAGTGGATATCTCGTAACTCTTTGCATTGGTTTTAATAAAAAACTTGAAAGTGGCATTCCCTTGCACCGTGGGTCCATTGCCAGCCTCTGCAAATATAAGAATTAAAAATCCTAAAATTACAGAGCTAATTATCACAAAAAAAGTGTTTAGTTACATAAGCAAACCCCAGATCAGTCGCTCTTCACATCCATATCCCTGCATGCACATCTCCTGGCATAGTGTGGTGGTTTACAGAAAAGTTAGCCTTGGCTAGTCGATCTTAAGAGAGGGGTTGAAAAATAAATAAATGGACAAAAAGTAGACCCCTTGGCAAAGCTCATTAAACAGAAACAATGGGATTCATCCTTAGGTCAAGGCCTTGGAGAGCCGGGTGACTCCACATAATCCAGCAGAGTTTAGCCCGAGGAAACTGCCATGAGGGTTCAACACCCAAAAAAGCAAAGGACCATATGTAAGGACAATTTGGTGAGAGCCATTAGATGGACTAAACTTTAGCAACTGTAACAGGATACATGGGACAACACTTCACTACCTGGCAAGGCTTATGTAGGATCCATAAATGGGGGGGTTGGTTCTCACAATTAGATTATTTGTTATTATCTATTGCATATTGTTATATGTGGGCCCATTTCTGAGACTGTGGTCAGTGCAATGTCGGTAAAGGTCCTCACTGGCAAGGCTGAATGGGAGGGTCAGATCAAGCTAAAATGGTGATTAACAAACCTGTGCAATGGTGCTGTGTGGCACACAGGGTCAATACTTCTGGAAGAGGAGGATGGGGTGGTGGGCCCAAACTCAAAAAGGTAGCAGGGGGGATCTAAGAATGTGTTTCATTTACAGGGGACACGCACTATTCGGCCACAAGTAGAAATTGGATGCTAAAAAGGAGACTCCTGATAACAGTTGGGGGAGCATTGTGGATTCCTGCCAGACCCTTGTAACTTCATTCTTTGCAGGTAACCATGGGATTCTACCATGGGTCTCTACTTCTCTTTGTTATTCTCATGAGCAGAGTATCAAGGTGTGGCCTGGCATTTATATTAGGGACCACAGAATTGTTGCCTTTGTGGAGCATGCTGTCCTTTTGACCTCGTCCACGTGTAATTATGCTCTGCTGTTCACTGTGAGAGTATCAGCCATTTTAAATTGTAGGACATGGCTTTCCTCTTTAGGCGATGAGGAAGTAGCTGCTGTTGGTGTGAAGATCTGGGTTATGAGACTGCCCTAAAGATGGATACAAAGGTAATGATAACATGGAGAGAAGACATGGGTGAAGCTCTTAACTTACCTGACTGTTTGTCTCCTCGTGCTCACTTGACAGTTGCAAGATACAAGGAATGAACCCTTTAGAATTACTCATAAAAATGTCCTCTAATTTTCAAGCAGTTCCCAATAGTAGTCAAACAGCCTTCTTAGAGAAAACTACTAACACACACACACACAATGTACTATTTCTTGTAAATACTGAACATCTCCATTTACAGCGCAGGCTGGAGAAATGTTTGGTGTCCTGTCAACATCAGGTCAGTATACAACATGGTGATCACCATCTACACATGAAAGCCTGGCATGATGACAGTAGACAATTAAAGGGACAACTGAAAACCAGGGGGCTGCAGTAAGCAATGCATGTAACAGGCACATTTGGTCAGGGTCATGCGCAAAGGACCATAAAATTGTTGCTGTATGGCGACACAAAAAAAAAAGATTGCAAACCAGTAGCCCCACTGCTCCATATGTGAAGGGAACAATGACATTCGCACAAGAAAAATGATCAATATTTGTAGGTCACTCTGCATTATCAATGATTCCTGGTGTTAGAGCCACTTTACATTTAACACAATATATTCCTCATGTACTGTATCTTGTAGCCAGGAAGTGCCTCAGGTCTATGCCTGTTGCTGTTGTTTGTAGGCAGGTGGGCGCACACATGAGATACATCAAGCTGCATCTCACCCATGCTTTGTATTCTTCATCTTAAGGTATTAGAATTGAGTTTTGAATTTTGGACAGCCTTGCTGACACCATCCTTTTCTGGTTGGTGAATGTGCAAGTTGTGCAAAGAGCTACTGTATATGATGTGAAACACAGTCAAGAGAGCTGGAACATGAAGGAAAGTGAAGAGAATATGGAATGATCAGGTGGCTCGGCAAGGTTTTACCAAGACCTACGGCTAGAAGTACGGCTATAGAAGTAATCAACTGTGTTGTGAGAAGAAACATCACAATTTCTAGAATGTAGAGCTGAAATATCAGAATGGCAGGGTGCTGTTGTACACTGTGATGAAGGTAAAGCCAGGAGAGAGGATGAAGAACACATAAAGAGAATGGGCCTCACCCCTGTGCTAATAAAACAAAGAGGGGCAAATCAGGTAAAATCCACAGTTAGAACGCTGGGAAGGTGGCTATTGTTGGTGTAGATGATCAATGACTGGTAAGAGGATTGAAAATTTGCTCAGCCAGTATTAGACATGGCTGCAAATGAGAACACTGTGTAATCAGAGATGAAATGGTTATGAAGCTAAAAACAGAAGGTTCATCATTAGATCGTCATTACAAAGATGTATGGAAAACAATTCACCAGCATTTCATCAGATCAGCTCTGAATTCGAACAAATATTCTTACTTTGACGAAGTCCTTGAATTCATGAACCTCGTCTGTCTTCTGCTGAATTAAGGTGGCACCGTTTAATTGGCAACTACAGAAGCGAATATATGGCTGCATGTGAGGCAGCTGAGCAGTCAAGATGTCACCGATCATCTTCACTGGCATCTTTTCCCCAGACATCTTCTTTCGGACTCGCAAAGCTCTGCATTTCAAGGAAAGCATCAACAGAAATGTTTTGAGACTGTCAGCATTGTTGGAGTCCATTATATTTACAGTATATACATTAGAGTACATAATCTTAACTCCTAATACATTTTCTGAACCCATATAGTCCAACACCATGGAACAGGCACAGCCCTGCAAAGGAAGCCGACACACCACAGAGCACACTAACTTATAAAAGGATGGGTCTTTAGAATTTAGGAGAAAATCAAAGAATGGAAAAAAATGCATCTGATCGTGAGGATTACTTGCACAGTCCACACACACAGTCACTGATAGAAGGCTTGAGCCTAGGAAGTCAGAGCTGGGAGGCAGCAGCACCAGCCATTGCACTGACATATTTATGAGGAAAGCAGCACAAAGTTTCATTTTTGCATTGACCCTGACTGGAATATTGGGAATTCTTCTCATCTTCATGCTCCCTGTTGTCATCTGCCCTTTACCATACTCTACAAGTTTGAAAATGTTACTGTTTTCAATAGATAAAACTAAATGTTGTGCTGCATCTTGGCTATTAAGTGTAGTGTTCTGAGGAAACGGAACTGAAATGAGACCCTGTGATAACTATGACTAACCTGGACATGCACAATCCTTGACATGAAATCGCCATTTTGAGGGGTAGTTCCCGGAGTCCGAAACAAAAAAGGAAAGGGTCAAGGGATAGGTGGGACACCACATGGTCTTGTCATGTGCTTTGTGATGGGGCTCATCGTAAACTGCTTCCTAGGTGATCTGATTTCGATTGTGTTCAAAAGGACATTTCAGAAACCCCTCACTGTTACATCAGTTGGAAAAACAAATTCACTGCAGGGAAATGTCATCGAACATCTGCTAAACATTCATTACTTATATGAGCCTATCCCAGGACCATCAAGTTCAAACCAGAGATGGTTTAAAATCTGGGTGGGAAGGGTTACGATAAGAGTATTCTAATAGCATTGTCATATAACCCCATAACCCCAAAAAACACGTACAATGAAACTTGTAAAACTGCCAACAGTTTGAAAGCTAGCAGCTTGCCACCCAGAGATGGAACTTACTTCAGTAGCTTTATATTGCACATTATGAGCTCTTTCCAGTTCACAAAAATCATGGCCACCTCCTTCTCCGTTAAAAGCTCTGACTCCAGAAGTGGCTTCTGAAAAATCTGAAACCACAAAATATGTAACAGTTATGACACAAAACATTAGACAATGACCCAACATTTGCGCGATAGATAGTCCTTAAGATCACGCCCTTGCAGCAAGACGTCTTGATAGTTGAGCGTATTTAGACTTGCTGGCTGCCTGACTGCTGGTAATTCCGCTTTGTATACGACGCGTTATGTCAACCCTTGACTGAGTTATTTGTTCTCGGCATGCCATCAGCAGTTATAACAGTTATAACCTAGCACATAATGTGTACATAATGCGCATACGCGTCCCACTCTCTTGGCCTCTCTCGCGATTTTGTCGGCGTGCATTTGTCGAAAACCAGTTAGCGAGTTTGTTGGCGCTCATATGTCTATAGCACTTTGGTCGGTGAACCACATTAGACAGGTGCAGGACCCACAATAACGTCTCACTGCGCCTCAACCATTCTGGACATTGTGGTCGTGATTATTATTGCAGCACAAAACCTTCTACATCAAAAGGGGCTACAGAGGAAAAGAAGATACGACTTTTGCTTCCTGAAGGAAGAATTTCTTCTAGTTACAAAAGCAGATAGGTCAATGAATCTAGTGCTAGTATTTTGGAGCTATGCAAATAATGTAATTTATACTATACTGTAAGTGACAGATAGATAGACAGACAGATAAAGACAACAACAACAACATTTATTTATATAGCACATTTTCATACAAAAAGTAGCTCAAAGTGCTTTACATAATGAAGAATAGAAAAATAAAAGACACAGTAAGAAAATAAAATCAAAGTCAACATAATTTAACATCGAATAAGAGTAAGGTCCGATGACCAGGGTGGACAGAAAAAACAAAAAAAAACTCCAGATGGCTGGAGAAAAAAATAAAATCTGTAGGGATTCCAGACCATGAGACCACCCAGTCCCCTCTGGGCATTCTACCTAACATAAATGAAACAGTCCTACATGATGATAGATAGATAGATAGATAGATAGATAGATAGATAGATAGATAGATAGATAGATAGATAGATAGATAGATAGATCTTTATTTGTCTTTAAGGTGGAATTTACTTTTTAACTGAAATAACAGACAACAACCACACACTTTGAACACACAAAAGAATTGCAAAAACACAAGAATATTAAGAGAGCAGTCGCAATGAGCCATTATACTGTACATGCATATTGCTGTTGGTATAAAGTGGCTTTTCTAAACACTCTTGTGCTGAACGATTCATTGGCTAAAAGTCATCAGTGTTAGTGTGTCAGAGAGAGGGTGTGCAGCATTGTTCATGTTGTCTTCATTCTGTCCTCTGCTACTACCTCTAGTGGATCAAGAGTGAGACCCCTAACTTAGCCTGCTCCTTGTAATCTGCTTGTTGGTTTGGTGGGCCTCTCTTGAAGTGCAGCACAGCACAGCATACTAGCCATCACAGAGTTGTACCCACTTTGAAGGAACACAGCCTGCTAAACAAAAATTCTTCATGGCCTTTTACTTTAATACGGTAATTCATCTGTGTTACTAGACCAATCCAGCTTGTCATTCATGTGGACCCCAAAGTTATTTGTAGCAGAAGCTTTGTGGACCCACTGGTTCAGCCATCCACAGAATCCAGTCTTCTTATCCTTTGGTACAGACGGTGAAGCTTCTTGTGTGTACATTGTCAAAAGAAACAAAAAAAAAAAAAGAGAAAGTCATGGACATTTTGCACTCTCTCTTTACTTTAATTCCCAGTTTTCCTGCTGAGAGCAGTAGCGGTAATAGACTGCAAGGGTCAGACCAGAGTTCCCCATCCCAAACCCAAACTTCAACATCTCCTGAGGAACTTCCAGGTACTCCAAAGTCAGCTATAATCCACTCAGCCTGCTGTGGGTCCAAATGAAGTGTGGCCTGCATCATCTAAATGTATGTGTCTAAGGGAGGTCCTCCTTTGATGCTCAAACCAACACCCTTCTTGGTACAGAAATGCAGCTTTACTTTCTTGATTTGTCCCAGGAGCACAAACACGCTTACAGAAACTCCCATGGCTCATTACATACGCAAATGCAAAGGCTTTGTCCAGGACAGAATATGCATTTCTCTTGAATTTGAGATACAAGTATTGAAGTACATGATTTTTACAGCACTGTTCATTTTTAGCCTTCCTTTGCATAATCTTACAGTCATAGACAGTGGTGACATACAGTATATGTCCATGACCACCACCCATCATGACTCATATGAGTCATATCACTCTGTGCGACTAATCAGACACATTCATTTGGACTCAAGTTGTGGTGGGCTACAGGGGGAACGCATTGAGTGCTCAACCAGAAATACAATGCTTACAACTGAAGGTTGGACACACAAGCGCCTTGGGGATCGCTTAAAGACTCTGGTGGTGGTAATTCCTCACCAATCCACAGGATGGCACTGTATTCTAACACTTCTTCTCTTCCTCCCTCTACAGCCTGGATGACTGACAACCTCACCACCTCTGATGTCACTTCCGGCATCCATCTACCTGGACCTGCCTCTTCTTACCTGGCTTGAATTGAACCATCTCCATCTTGAATAGTCTGACTTAAGACTTGCATCCTTAGTGATGTTCTTTTTGCTGAAAAGCTGATTATTATTTTGCCTTTACAATATATGGGGTTGCAGTGATGCCCCAAATCCTTATCTTTGTTTTGTCCTCTCTTACAACACACCCCTGAATGACTAAAAAGAAAGAAAATGTCTGACTTGGCTGTTCCAGTCACAGTGAGGCATTATGCAGGCATATTGCTGTTGGTATGAAGGGCCCCATAGCGTTTCTTGATACACTTCTGCTGAATAATTTGTTGGTTGAAAGTCCTCAGTGTCAGTGTGTCAGAGAGAGGATGTTCAGCATTGTCCATAATGGCACCCAGTTTTGTTTTAATTCTCCCCTTTACTACTATCTCCAGGGGGTCCAGAGAGTGTTCCATAACTGCCCTTTTAATTAGCTTGTTAATTTGGTGGGACTCTCTTGAAGTGATGTTACCGCCCAGTAGATAAGTGTAGAGAATCACCCTGGCCGTCAGAGAGTTTCTTATACACTTCCTCGGTGTTCCAAGACCAGTCCAACCTGTCACTAATGTTAAGTAAGGAGTGGACCACCTCTACATCCACTTCCTGAGGAACAGACATGGTGGCTGTTTGGTGCAGCGAAAGTCAATAACCAATTCCTGGGTTTGCTGGTGTTAAGATGCAGACAAACTTCCTCACCTGACTCCTCTACTCTGTCTTTATCAATATACCCCATAAGTACAGAATCATTTGAGAATTTCTGCAAGTGTCTTGACCTGATGTTACAATACCAATTCCCAAAAAAAAACTAAAAATGTGTAAAATGTAAATAAAAACAGAATGCAATGATTTGAAAATCTCATAAACCAATATTTTATTCATAACAGAACATAGAAAACATATCAAATGTTTAAACTGTTTAAACTGAGAAAATATACAATTTTAAGAAAAGAATAAGGTCATTTTGAATTTGATGGCTGTAACACATCTCAAAAAAGTTGGGACAGGGCCTTGTCTACCACTAAGTACATTAGACCAATCAAATTGAGAACGGCCAATTTGTCCCAACAAAGTTTGCCAGTCCTACCCACTTAATTCTTCTAAAAAAACATCAAGTCGAGTTTTGAAAGTCCCTAAAGTCCAACTGTCGTATGTTACTTGGTAGTTTACTCCAAGTGACTATGGGTCTCGGTCTAAAGAAAAACTTCCTAATGTTTGTGTGAAATTTACCCTTAACAATTTTCCAACTGTGTCCCCGTGTTCTTGATGAGCTCATTTTAAAATACAAGTCTCGATCCACTGTACTAATTCCCTTCATAATTTTCATCACTTCAATCATGTCACCTCTTAATCTTCTTTTGCTTAAACTGTAAAGGCTCAGCTCTTTTAATCTTTCCTCATAATTCAACCCCTGTAGCCCTGGAATCAGCCTAGTCGCTCTTCTCTGGACCTTTTCTAGTGCTGCTATGTCCTTTTTGTAGCCTGGAGACCAAAACTGCACACAGTACTCAAGATGAGGCCTCACCAGTGCATTATAAAGGTTGAGCGTAACCTCCTTGGACTTGTACTCCACACATCGGGTTACAGTTAAGTCCATAAGTATTTGGACAGAGACAACTTTTTTTCTAATTTTTTTGTTCTGTACATTACCACAGTGAATTTTAAATGAAACAACTCAGATGCAGTTCAAGTGCAGACTTTCAACTTTAATTCAGTGGGTTGAACAAAACGATTACATAAAAATGTGAGGGAACTAAAGCATCTTTTAACACAATCCCTTCATTTCAGGGGCTCAAAAGTAATTGGACAAATTAAATAACTGGAAATAAAATGTTCATTTCTAATACTTGGTTGAAAACCCTTTGCTGGCAATGACAGCCTGAAGTCTTGAACTCATGGACATCACCAGATGCTGGGTTTCCTCTTTTTAATGCTCTGCCAGGCCTTTACTGCAGCGGCTTTCAGTTGCTGTTTGTTTGTGGGCCTTTCTGTCCGAAGTTTAGTCTTCAACAAGTGAAATGCCTGCTCAATTGGGTTAAGATCAGGTGACTGACTTGGCCATTCAAGAATTTTCCACTTCTTTGCTTTAATAAACTCCTGGGTTGCTTTGGCTGTATGTTTTGGGTCATTGTCCATCTGTATCATGAAACGCCAATCAATTTGACTGCATTTAGCTGGATTTGAGCAGACAGTATGTCTCTGAACACCTCAGAATTCATTTGGCTGCTTCTGTCCTGTGTCACATCATCAATAAACACTAGTGTCCTAGTGAGACTGGCAGCCATGCACGCCCAAACCATCACACTGCCTTCACCGTGTTTTATAGATGATGTGGTATACTTTGGATAATGAGCTTTTCCACGCCTTCTCCATACTTTTTTCTTGCCATCATTCTGGTAGAGGTTGATCTTGGTTTCATCTGTCCAAAGAATGTTTTTCCAGAACTGTGCTGGCTTTTTTAGATGTTCTTTAGCAAAGTCCAATCTAGCCTTTCTATTCTTGAGGCTTATGAGTGGCTTGCACCTTGCAGTGCACCCTCTGTATTTACTTTCATGCAGTCTTCTGTTTATGGTAGACTTGGATATCGATACGCCTACCCCTGGAGAGTGTTGTTCACTTGGTTGGCTGTTGTGAAGGGGTTTCTCTTCACCATGGAAATGATTCTGCGATCATCCACCACTGTTGTCTTCCGTGGATGTCCAGGTCTTTCTACCTTGCTGAG
Source organism: Polypterus senegalus (assembly GCF_016835505.1). Taxonomy (NCBI): domain Eukaryota; kingdom Metazoa; phylum Chordata; class Cladistia; order Polypteriformes; family Polypteridae; genus Polypterus; species Polypterus senegalus. The sequence goes on from NC_053155.1 coordinate 62,033,395, forward strand.
TTCACCAGTGCTTGCTTTCTTTCTCAGGATGTACCAAACTGTAGATTTTGCCACTCGTAATATTGTAGCAATTTGTCGGATGGGTTTTTTCTGTTTTCGCAGCTTAAGGATGGCTTCTTTCACCTGCATGGAGAGCTCCTTAGACCGCATGTTGTCTGTTCACAGCAAAATCTTCCACATGCAAGCACCACACCTCAAATCAACTCCAGGCCTTTTATATGCTTAATTGATATGACATAACGACGGACTTGGACACAACTGCCCATGAAATAGCCTTTGAGTCAATTGTCCAATTACTTTTGAGCCCCTGAAATGAAAAAATGCTTTAGTTGCCTCACATTTTAATGCAATCTTTCTGTTCAACCCACTGAATTGAAGCCGAAAGTCTGCACTTGAACTGCATCTGAGTTGTTTCATTTAAAATTCATTGTGGTAATGTAAAGAACCAAAATTAGAAAAAAGTTGTCTCTGTCCAAATATTTATGGACCTAACTGTTGTCACACACGTGCGCATGGGAGGCAGCTAAAGGGCTTGAGTGAAGGCAGTTCCGAGGCATGCCAGGATGTGGCAGAGTGCACTGACTCTTTTTCTCCCTTTCCTGTAGACCATTTCCGGGAGATTCCACCTGGCTCTCTTGACATCACTTCCGGGACTGAGCCAATGGAAGTAGACCTTACCAGCTCCGGCCCCTGTGATGTCACATCCAGGCTCAATCCAATAACTGAAGAGCACGCGCCCGATCCTTATGACCTCACTTCCTGTCTTCCCCTTTAAAAGCCTGCCCTTTTTCCCTTTTCCCTCAGTCTTGTTTTGGACTCAATTGTATGCACATCAGTGCTGTTTATTGTGAGAAATAACAACTTTTGCAGCCAGGATACCAGAATATACGGGTAGCTGCCCCAAACCTTCATCTGAGTATGTCTCATCTTTGTGACACTGTATACACTCGCCTAAAGGATTATTAGGAACACCTGTTCAATTTCTCATTAATGCAATTATCTAATCAACCAATCACATGGCAGTTGCTTCAATGCATTTAGGGGTGTGGTCCTGGTCAAGACAATCTCCTGAACTCCAAACTGAATGTCAGAATGGGAAAGAAAGGTGATTTAAGCAATTTTGAGCGTGGCATGGTTGTTGGTGCCAGACGGGCCGGTCTGAGTATTTCACAATCTGCTCAGTTACTGGGATTTTCACGCACAACCATTTCTAGGGTTTACAAAGAATGGTGTGAAAAGGGAAAAACATCCAGTATGCGGCAGTCCTGTGGGCTAAAATGTCTTGTTGATGCTAGAGGTCAGAGGAGAATGGGCCGACTGATTCAAGCTGATAGAAGAGCAACTGAAATAACCACTCGTTACAACCGAGGTATGCAGCAAAGCATTTGTGAAGCCACAACACGCACAACCTTGAGGCGGATGGGCTACAACAGCAGAAGACCCCACCGGGTACCACTCATCTCCACTACCAATAGGAAAAAGAGGCTACAATTTGCACGAGCTCACCAAAATTGGACAGTTAAAGACTGGAAAAATGTTGCCTGGTCTGATGAGTCTCGATTTCTGTTGAGACATTCAAATGGTAGAGTCAGAATTTGGCGTAAACAGAATCAGAACATGGATCCATCATGCCTTGTCACCACTGTGCAGGCTGGTGGTGGTGGTGTAATGGTGTGGGGGATGTTTTCTTGGCACACTTTAGGCCCCTTAGTGCCAATTGGGCATCGTTTAAATGCCACGGGCTACCTGAGCATTGTTTCTGACCATGTCCATCCCTTCATGACCACCATGTACCCATCCTCTGATGGCTACTTCCAGCAGGATAATGCACCATGTCACAAAGCTCGAATCATTTCAAATTGGTTTCTTGAACATGACAATGAGTTCACTGTACTAAAATGGCCCCCACAGTCACCAGATCTCAACCCAATAGAGCATCTTTGGGATGTGGTGGAACGGGAGCTTCGTGCCCTGGATGTGCATCCCACAAATCTCCATCAACTGCAAGATGCTATCCTATTAATATGGGCCAGCATTTCTAAAGAATGCTTTCAGCACCTTGTTGAATCAATGCCAGGTAGAATTAAGGCAGTTCTGAAGGCGAAAGGGGGTCAAACACCATATTAGTATGGTGTTCCTAATGATCCTTTAGGTGAGTTTGTATAACCTTACATTTTGTTAGCCTTCTTAATGGCTTCTGAACACTGTCGGAAAGTCCATAGCTTAGAGTCCACTATGACTCCTAAATCCTTCTCATAAGGTGTACTCTTGATTTTCTGACCGCCCATTGTGTATTCAAACTTAACATTTTTACTTCCTATGTGTAATACTTGACATTTACTGACATTAAATTTCATCTGCCACGTATCTGCCCCTTCTTTTGACAACCACTGCACGCCCAACCTACCTGGAAAGGGGTCTCTCTTTGAATTGCCTTTCCCAAGATTTCTTCCATTTTTCCCTACAAGGTTTTTTTTGGGAGTTTTTCCTTGTCTTCTCAGAGAGCCAAGGCTGGGGGCTGTCAAGAGGCAGGGCCTGTTAAAGCCCATTGCGGCACTTCCTGTGTGATTTTGGGCTATACAAAATTAAACTGTATGCCTGTATGCTGTCCAAGTTCCCCTTAATGATTTAACAGATTCCAGATTATCTGCCAATCCACCTATCTTGGTATCATCTGCAGACTTAACCAGCTTGTTACTTATATTCCTATCCAAATCATTTATAAATATTAAAAATAGCAGACAATTCTCATAAGGTTCTTTGCACCATCTCCCTCTGTTTCCTGGGTCTGAGCCAATTCTCCACCCATCTAAAAACATCATCTCAACTCCCACTTTTTTAGTTTGATGTCCAACCTCTCACGTGGCACCTTATCAAATGTTTTCTGAAAGTCCAGAAAAAAAACATCATGAGCTCCACTTTGATCGTATCCTTTTGAAATCCAGTCTGCTAGTAAAACATGACCTCCCTCTTCTGAACCCATGCTGACTGTTCTGAAAAGCTCCATGTGCTGCTCAATCGTATCCTTAAAAATTCCTTCCATTAATTTTCCTGTGATGCACGTTAGGCCTCCAAGTTGCTTGGATCTGCCCGGTTTTCCAGTCCCTTGGAATCTCTCCAGTGTGCAGCGACTTCCTAAAAATATGTGTCAAGGATTTATATATGTAATCACTAACCTCCTTAAGAACTCGAGGGTAAATATTATCTGGTCCTGGAGATTTGTTTGATTTCAGCCTATTTAATCTGTGCTGTACTTCTCCCTCTATAATTTCCAAATTAATCCATATCTCCTTAGTAGTCCCATTTACCGCTGGGAGGTTATCCATTTCCACACTTGTGCAAACCTCAGAAAAATGCTTATTTAGAGCATCCACTCTTTCACTGTATTTTTAAATTCCCCTTTACTATTCCTCATACACTTCACCTCCTCCTTGACTGATCTTTTACAACTAAAATACTGAAAGAATCTCTCAGGGTCATCTTTTACCTTATCTGCTATATTCCTCTCCGACCGTCTTTTAGCCTTCCTGATATCCTTCTTAATGGTTGCCCTCATGTTCTCATACGCCCTATGATTCACATTAGAGTTATTAGACTTACAGCATCTTTAGCAACAGTTTCCAATGTCTGGGAACTGAGGATACCAGTCCTGTTCTTGTCTGATATAGGATTCTAGCTGCTCAACAGTCGTGAATCTTTTTTGTTGTATTTTTGTATTTCATGATGAGCCAAATGTTTTCAATTGGTGAACGCTCTGGACTGGAGTCACACCAGTTCAGCACCCAGACTCTTCTACTACGAAGCCATGCTGTTGTAATAGATACAGTACGTGGTTTAGCATTGTTGTGCTGAAATATGCAAGGCCTTCTCTGAAAAAGACGTCATCTGGATGGGAACATATGTTGCTATAAAACCTGTATATACCTTTCGGCATTGATGGTGCCTTTCCAGATGTGCAACCAGACAATTCCATAGCATACGGAATTCATACCATGAGCGCTGATAACAATCCGGATGGTCCCTCTTCTCTTTAGTCCGGAGGATGTGGCGTCCATGTTTTCCAAGAAGAATTAAAAATTTAGTTTTCCATTTTGCTTCAATCCATTTTAAATGAGCTTTGGCCAAGAGAAGATAGCGGTTTTTGTGATCGCGTTCACATATGGCTTCTTCTTTGCATTTTAGAGCTATTACCTGCACTTGTGGATGGCATGGCAAACTGTGTTCACAGATGATGATTTCTGGAATAGTTCCCGAGTCCATGCAGTGATTTCCATGGTAGAATCAGGCCTGATTTTAATGCAGTGCCGCCTGAGGGCCCAAAGATCACGGGAATCCAATATTGATTTTCAACTTTGACCCTTGCACACAGAAATAACTCCAGATTCTCTGAATCTTTTGATGATATTAGGTACTGTAGATGATGAGATACTGAAAGTCTTCACAACTTTACGTTGAGGAACATTATTCTGAAATCGTTCCACAAATTGTAGATGCAGATTGGTGAACCTCTGCCCATCTTTACTTCTGAGAGCCTCTGCCTCTTTAAGATGCTTTTTTTATACCCAGTTGTGTTACTGACCTGTTGTCAATTAACCAAATTAGTTGAAAAATGTTCCTCCAGTGGTTTCTTTCTTTTTACTACCACTTTCCCGGTCCATCACAACTTTTTTGAGACGTGTTCAAAATCAAAATCAGCTAGTATTTTTTATGAAATAATGAAATGTCTCACTTTCAATTATGTTTTCTGTGTTCTGTTATGAAGAAAATATGAGTTTATGAGATTTGCAAATCATTGCATTCTGTTTTTATTTACATCCATCCATCCATCCATTTTCCAACCCGCTGAATCCGAACACAGGGTCACGGGGGTCTGCTGGAGCCAATCCCAGCCAACACAGGGCACAAGGCAGGAACCAATCCTGGGCAGGGTGCCAACCCACCACAGGACACACACAAACACACTAGGGTCAATTCAGAATCGCCAATCCACCTAACCTGTATGTCTGTGGACTGTGGGAGGAAACCGGAGCACCCAGAGGAAACCCACGCAGACACGGGGAGAACATGCAAACTCCACGCAGGGAGGACCCGGGAAGCGAACCCAGGTCTCCTTACTGTGAGGCAGCAGTGCTACCACTGCGCCACCGTGCCACCGTTTTTATTTACATCCCATCTTTTTTGGAATTGAGGTTGTATATTTATAGTCTGAGGTGTAGAGATTGAAAAGAAAAGGAGACAGGACTGTTCCTTGTGGTGCTCCAGTGTTGTTCACATCCACATCAGGAACACAGTCCTTGAGGCTCACAAACTCCAGTCAGCCCAACAGATAGTCCATTATCAAGCACACCATAGGCTCATCCACCTTTATATCTCTGAGCTTACCCCTTAACAGAGATGGCTGGATGATACTGAAAACACTACAGATATCAAAAAACATAATCCTCATAGTGCTGCCAGCTTTGTCCAGGAAAGAATAAGCCTTGTGAAGCAGATGGATAATTGCATCCTCCATTCCAATGTTTGGCCTATAGGCAAACTGCAGTGGGTCCAGGTGGTCTACAAGAGAACCCATACAGTCCACGACCAGCATCTTATAGGTCTTGTTGATGTGAAATGTTAAGTGCCACTGGTTTGTAGTCATCAGGTGAAGAGATGCCTGCCTTCCTTGGAAAAGGAACAATGCAGGATATTTTCCACAGCATCATTGCTTTCTGGAGCCCTAGGGACATGCTAAACTGGTGGCAGAGGACACCACAAAGTTAGTAAGCACAGGCCTTAACACCTCAAGGACTGAATCCATCTGATCCTGCAGGTTTTTCTGGGTCTTCCTCAGTGGTCTCCTTACTTGGTCTTTAGGTATGCACAGGCCACACTGATGGTCAGAGATGGACTTGTCATTGGCTATTCCATTTGATGTGGGTAGGAGTTGTTGATGTAATAGGGATGGTGTGGGGAGACTGGACATTAGAAGAAGGGGGCAGTAGGGGCATTAGCTTTGTCCATATCCCCTTCTAGCTCCTAAGCTCTGGATGGTTTGAGTCCAGTAATTATGGAGAGTCCATTCTAGACATCCTTCATGTTATTCTGAATGAGTTTGTTTTCCATTTAAACTTTGTAAGCATCCTTTCCTATACACTCCTTTTTCTTTAGCACTTGCTGTGTGTGCTTCACAGCTTCTTTGTTGCCTGATTTGGAATGCTCTTTTTCTCATTTAGGAGACCTTTTAACTTCATAGTAATCCAGGGCACTGTCAATGGAATAGACTGCTAGAATTTTACCGCCATGTTACAGGTTTCCTTCCTTGTAAATGTGCTTCTTTAAGCTTAAATAATCTCACTCCATCTTATATATCGGAATGTCTGACACCTTATATTCCAAATCGTAACCTCAGATCTTCAAATGAGTGTCTCCTTAGAATTCCAAAAGCTAAACTTAAAAGAAGTGGTGAGGTGGCCTTCTGCTGCTATGCACCTAAAATCTGGAATAGCCTGCCAATAGGAATTCGCCAGGCTAATACAGTAGAGCACTTTAAAAACACTGCTGAAAACACATTACTTTAACATGGCCTTTTTATAACTTCAATTTAACTTAATCCTGATACTCTGTATGTTCAATTCAATATAATAACTATTCATAGTGGCTCCAAAATCCGTACTGACCCCAACTCTCTCTTCTGTTTCTTTTTCCTTACTTATTCTATGTTAATTAATGTTGACTTATTTTTATTTTTATTGTGTCTTCTATTTTTCTATTCTTCATTTTGTAAAGCACTTTGAGCTACATTTTTTTTGTATGAAAATGTGCTATATAAATAAATGTTGTTGTTGTTAATGAAGAATGGCACTCTCGTAGGAGGAGGAGGAGGAGGAGGAGGAGGAGGAGGAACACAAGCTTTTCTGCTAGTCCTTAGTTGCTGTATTCAAACTGATGTGTGAGTGAGGTGAAGTAAACCAGTTCACCTTTTGTCTAGTGTTAAAATTCACATCAGTTGCTTGAAATTACTCATATGCAGGTAGGAAATTAGAGACGTCCATTGCTGTTATTTTTGCTTATACAGTATAAAGTTTAAAAGGTCCAGTCAAGTTTATTGTCATCTGTACACGATATAATGACATATAATGAGTTGCAAGTCACCACATAACAGTTAAAAAAAAACAAAAAAACAACATGACAAATAAAAAAATAAAAGCTATACCAAGCATGTAACATATGCAGTATACTGTATACAATTCTTTACAATATATACAATAAGTATTTGTAAGTAAAAGAGTCAATGGAGAACCATGTTGCTGCATTAGGATACGAGGTAGTTGGATCCAAGTAGACACGGTCAGCCCTATCCTTGTTTTGCATGGATTTCCCATCAGGTTCGCCTCACTGTTTCCTCCACTCTTTAAGTCCAATTTGATTTTAGAATTTTTATCAGTGTTGTCAGGATAACTAGAATCTATTAAGCTGCCTTCAGTTTGCTGTGTCAGGTGTTCATGTAAGTGCCATGCATGAAGTGGCAAATTAAAAGCTAGAGGACTTATTTGATTTTATCCAGCATATTAATACGCCAACTCACTCTCTCGGTCATACCCTTGATCTTGTTCTTACACGTGATATTTCAGTTAATAATATTGATTTATGTGGTGTTTCTTTTACTGATCACCTTTCTATAATGATGGATTTGAATATTACTGTAAATGTCCCTACTACTAATTGTGCTCCACGCTGCGCTCGCTTTTTAAATTCTTCTGTTATATCCGATTTTAAAACCATATTCTCTAGTCTTGATGTACATGTTCAATATGATGGTATTGATGATTCTGTTTTAGAATTTAATTCTTCTTGTAAAATTGTTTTAGACTCAATTGCTCCGCTCAAGATACGGTGTAATAAGGGAAGACCTGCTCCCTGGCTAAATGAAACTACGTAACTGCTGCGCCACGCCTGTCGAACTGCAGAACGATGTTGGAAAAAAGATGGACTGATTGTTTCTAAACAGATTTTTAGGACTTCTCTGTTCAACTTCCAGGTTGCAGTTAAGAAAGCTAAACATGATTTCTTTGCTGATTTAGTATCTCGTCATTCTAAGAATCCTAGGGTAATATTTAATTCAATTAATGCGGCCATTCACCCTCATTTTGTGATGGGATTAAATAGTACTGTTCTTTCATGTGAGCAGTTTCTTTCATTCTTTGTCAGCAAAATTGATAAAATCCACTGTGGTATTGTTCCAACTGCCTATGAACTTCCTACTGTTAATCATGGCATTGTCTTGGAATCTTTTGATCTTGTCTCACTTTCACAGTTAAAAAGTACCACTGACACCCTTAAACCAGCTCTCAGTCCTCTTGATATTGTACCACCACACCTCTTAGTGGGAGCCTTTAATGTGTTGGGTCCACCATTACTAGCCATTATCAATGGTTCCATCAGTGAGGGGTTTGTGCGCTCATTTTTTAAACATGCTGCGGTGCGTCCCTGTCTAAAAAAGGAACAATTAGATCCCGGAGTTTTAGCCAATTTTTGCCTGATTTCCCATTTGCCATTTCTTGCTAAAATATTAGAAAGAATTACTTATAATCAACTGGTTGATCACCTTAACTCCAATAATTTATTTGAGATCTACCAATCTGGCTTTAGGTGTTATCATGGTGTTGAGATGGCCCTCCTGAAAGTATTCAATGATATCTCTATTATTACTGACTCAGGTGATGCTGCAGTCCTTGTCCTCCTTGACCTGTCCGCTGCCTTTGACACTATTGACCATGAGCTATTGCTGTTGCGGCTTGAACATCTTGTTGGGCTTAAAGGGGCTGCTCTTAACTGGTTCAGGTCATATCTAATTGGTAGACACTTTTCAGTGACTTTAAATTCCTCTTTTTTGTCTACTGCTCACCTTAAATATGGTGTTCCTCAGGGATCCATTTTGGGTCCTATCTTATTCTCTATATACCTTCACCTTATTGGAGCTATTTTTAAGAAATGTAACATTTCTTTTCACTGATATGCTGATGATACACAGGTTTATATTCCCGTCTGCAACTCTGCAATAAATCAACTGCACAACTGTCTTTTTGAATTAAGATGCTGGCTGGCTAATAATTTTCGTGATCTGAATTAAAATAAAACAGAGGTGCTTATAGTGGGTCCATCAGCTAAAGCCAAAATTGGTCTTGGACTTCTCAGTTCTTTCTCCGTCTTTTGCAAACCTCAAGTCCGCAATCTTGGTGTTATTTTTGACAGTAACCTCTCTTTTGAGAAACAGATTAATTTTGTAGTCAAGAGTTGCTTTTTCCAGCTTTGTCTTTTAGGTAAGATCAAGCCTTTTTTTATCTTCATACTTTTAACTTTTCTTGCCTTGATTAATGCAACTCTCTCTATTCTGGGATTAGCAAATCCCTGATAAGCAGGTCACAGTTGGTCCAGGATGCTGCCGCTCGCTTTCTGGTTGGGGCAAGAAAGTCTGACTCTGTTTCTCCAATATTAGTTTCTTTACACTGGCTGCCTGTCAGTTTTCGAATTGATTTTAAAATCTTATTGCTAGTTTTTAAATCTTTACATGGGCTTGTTCCTGCCTATTTATCTGAATTGTGTGTTTTACACCAGCAATCCAGATTGCTTAGATCTTCTGGTCAGTTGTCTCTTGTTGTCCCTCGTACCAAATGTAAAACTAAGGGGGACAGGGCGTTTGCAGCTGCTGCTCCTCGCCTGTGGAACTCTTTACCTCATCACATAAAGGAGTCGTCTACAATTGAACTGTTCAAAACAAGATTAAAAACTCATTTCTATTCACTTGCATTCCGTGACCTTCAGTAATACTGATGGTTTCTTCATTGTGATTATGTAACATTACTTCTATTTATTATTTACAGTATTTTATTTATGTTCTTTTATGTTATTTCTATTTATTTTATTTATGTTAATTGTATGTTTTTTGTAAAGCACTTTGGCCACAGCATTCCTGTGTTGTTTTAAATGTGCTATATAAATAAATTGACATTGACACATTGATACATGTGGGGATGTATCAAAAAGAACACCATTTTTCCTTTTTACTTTCTTTGCAGTATAGGCAATTAGAAAAATCATTATAAAAAAAATTCTTACAGCCTTTTCTGAGAATAATAGCAGCAGGTACAGGACACTGCAGATTATGAAATGTGGACTGTGTTAGTACTGAGTCGTGATGTGCATTGGTAATATCTAGCATCAGTTTTGAAAGTGGGGGTTTGGCAGGGTCTGGGTTGGGGGTCTCTCTTTATTATTTGCTTCAATTAATGTTAGAATACAATAAAAAGAGAACATTATTTAAATAGAAAAGCTTTCATTAAAAAATAAATATTTGTCCACATATTTACTGAAAGCCTGACTGAGTCCAAACCTGTCCCAGCAACATCTAATGCACACCAGAACCATAGCTGGTCACTGGTCCATTGTCAACCCTCATCAAGCAACCACATGGCCAATGTAGAGCACCCAGTTAGCCTAACTTGCACATTACATCTCTGGCATGCAGGTGGAACTTATGTGGACATGGGACAAACATGCAGACAGTGACCAAGCCAGGATTTGAACCCAGGTTACAGTAGTCATAAGGCAGTGTAGCTAACCACTTTTCTGCAGTGAAACACAAAAGTAATAAGGAACATATTTATGTATAACCTCACGCACAATATCGATAAACAGTATATCATCCATAAATTCCAAAACACTACTGGACTCTGGTGGTACATGTTATACATGATTTTCATTAGAAAGTTTTGTGCTAATTTCAGAACTTGACATTTGCAGTTGTGGTACCTAAGGAAAGTATGCCAGTTACTGATAGTAGTTTCCATTCTTGTTTTCTATGCTTATGCTTTATTGAACATAAAAAGCTAAAAATGAGAAAGCCACCAAATTTACGAAGTATACAGTAAATGACACAGCCATCCATCAATCCACCATGTATCCCATGTGATTTAGGTCAGGCTCAGGAGACCCCGAGTCCTTCACAGCTACATTAGGTGCAAGATAGCAGCCAACCCTAGACACGGTGTTAGAGTAATTGGAAGATTCTTTTTATTTCATAAGTGGCAGTTGTGAGGTTTGCGAGAGACCACCGATCAACAATGTCTTTGGAAACCTTCAGTATTTTAGTAGCAAAAGTACAGTCAAGGAGGAGGTGTAATTCACCAGGAACAGTAAAATAACATTAAAAAATACAGACAGTGAAATAGCAGAGAAATACTCTAAACTCACATTTTTCTGAGGTCTTCACATGACAGGAAGTGAATAACCTCCCAGCCATAAAAAGGACTACTGAGGTACTGATTGTTTTGGAAATTGCAGAGGGAGAAGTACAGCACAGATAAGGAGGTTAGCAAGGGCATATGTGAACTCTTGACACATATTTTTAGGAAGTTCCCGCAAACTGGGGAAATTCCAAAAGACTGGAAAATGGCAACTATTATCCTGTTATATAGAAAGAGTGACTGGGCAGATCCAAGCAACTATAGGAAAGTAGGCTTAATATGCATCACAGAAAACTTAATGAAAAGGATTATTAAGGATAAGATTGATCAACACATGGTAAGAACAGGTGTTTTACTGAGCAGTCAACATGGGTTCAGAAGAGGAAGGTCATACTTTACCAACATGCTGGAATTCTATGAGGAAGCAACAAAAGGGTATGATCAAAAGTGGAGCGTATGATATTATTTATCTGGACTTTCAGAGAGCATCTGATAAGGTTGTGATGGGTTGGCCATCAAACTAAAAGAAATGGGAGTTGATGTATTGTGCAGATGGGTGCAAAATTTGCTCAGGCACAGGAAGCAGAGGGAAGTGGTGCAAAGAACCTTATTAGAATTGGCAGGAGTCAGTGCTAGGGCTGCTGCTGTTTTAATATATATATATATATATATATATATCTCTTCCACTCGACTTTCGCTCTCAACTGAAGGGAGGCGGACCCTTAAATAGGAACCCAGATGGGCTCCAGCTGCTCCCCGGCACTCCTCCGCAGACACGCCCCAGTGTGGCGGAAGTGCCGGCTCGCCAAAGCCGTCCAGGTGTCCCCTGTCATCTTCCCCCCAGCACTTCCTGGTGTGGCGGAAGTGCTGGGCTCCAGGGTTGTTCAGGCACCGGGGCGCCGCCTGGCGGTGGCCGCGGGTCCCTACAGGGCTGAGCTTCCAAGCCTTTTACTCGTGGCCCCCAACATAACCAGGGTGGACGCCCCCTCACGGTCTGGAGGAGGTACAAGCCCTCTTCCGGTCCTCCGGGGCGATGCCACAATATATATATAAGATGAAATCAAGGTAAGAGGACTGGCAGATAACAGATGGACTTGGATAGCATAAGACTTGGGCAGATTTGTGGCAGATGAAATTCAGTGTAAATAAATGTAAAGTATTACATGTTGGAAGTAAAAATGTTAGGTTTGAATACACAATGGCCGGTCGGAAAATTGAGTGTACTTTATGAGAAGGATTTAGGAGTCATAGTGGACTCTAAGCTATCGACTTCCCAACAGTGTTCAGAAGCCATTAAGAAGGCTAACAGAATGTTAGGTTATATGGCATGATGTGTGGAGTACAAGTCACAGCAGGTTCTGCTCAAGCTTTATAATGCACTGGTGAGGCCTCATCTTGAGTACTGTGTGCAGTTTTGGTCTCCAGGCTACAAAAAGGACATAGCAGCACTAGAAAAGGTCCAGAGAAGAGCGACTAGGCTGATTCCAGGGCTACAGGGGATGAATTATCAGGGAAGATTAAAAGAGCTGAGCCTTTTTAGTTTAAGCAAACAAAGATGAAGAGGAGACATGATTGAAATGATTAATTACATGAAGGGAATTAGTACATTGGATGGAGACTCATTTTAAAATGAGTTCATCAAGAACACACAGCTGACACTGTTGGAAATGTGTTAAGGGTAAATTTCACACAAACATTAGGAAGTTTTTCTTTACACAGAGTAGCATAGACACATGAAATAAGCTACCAAGTAGTGTGGTAGACAGTAAGACTTTAGCGACGTTCAAAACTCGACTTGATGTTAAACTTTAGAAGAATAAAGTGGATAGCACTGGCAAGCTTTGTTGGGCTGAAAGGCCTGTTCTTCATCTAGATTGTTCTAATGTTCTAACTGCAGTCAGGAACTAGACGGCCATGTTGGTCCAACATCTGCTGGGATTTGCTCCTAAAGCAGGTGTTTAGGTATAGATGATCTTTCTTGTAATAGAAGAATCTACCATTACAACTGTAAAACACACACATAGTGGCCACCTTCCAAAGTGGCATGTGTCGAAATGGTTGCTGATGCTGTTTTGACTGATGATTCTCAGTGTTATGCAAACTAACATTGACTTATTGGCCTTCTTGGCTCCCTTTCTGGGATCTTTCTTTTCTGAATATGTATATAAAGTATTATATGTATGTAAATATACAATATATAAGTACATTTTATAAATATATAATGTAAATATATAATATATAATGTTAACATTATACAAAGTTATTGTCTGTTTTACCTGCATTTATATCTCACTTTAATTAATATTATTTTTTTATCAGTATGCTGCTGATGGAGTATGTGAATTTCCCCTTGGGATTAATAAAGTATCTATCTATCTAATATAATATGTATGTAAAGTGTTTAGTTATGAGTATAAGACATGCAAGACAAGCAGATGTACAATATGAATAAATGGGTAGAGACTATGATCTGATGTGCTCTGCTCTGCACTGCACACTGTGGCTTCCTTAAAAATGAATTCTGAATTCCAAAACATGTAAAGTTTACATTTTAATTGCAATATTTTCCTACATAATGATAATAAAAAAAAAAATAAAGCTGCAGTTAACATGACATCCTGAATGACAAAGGAATAAGAAGCTCTATTTACAGCTACTTTGGTCTGCACCACAGTACATGGTTTAAAATAATACAAACTCCCTATGCTAACTTACACAAGTCTGGGACATGGTGGGAGACAATGAACTGGAAATGACAAAATGCAACAATGGATGAATGACTTTAGGGATCTATCGCATGACTAGCATGAAAACTACGTGGTGGAGAGGGTCATAGTAGTGCATCAGTTAGCACCGAGACTTTTGGGCTCAGTTCCTCACCGACATACTCTGCGCAGGCTGCCCATTTAGCTTCTCTCCAGTTACATCTCACAGAGGTGTAGTTTAGGCTGATTAGCAAATCTAAATGGTGCACGTGGATGTAAATGTGCACTGTAAGGCACAGCTACTCCTCTCACGACCCAAGACTGCGAAGATGAGCTTTAATCTCCTTTGACCTCCAAACTCAATCCAGACTCTTTTTCGTGTGTAGCCCATAACTGGTGGAATGAACAGCTGAGTTCCTCAGGGTGCATAACACTAGAATTACCAGAGCCTACGAAAAAACTCGTAATTCTGTCCCACCTTAAACTGCTTCTTAAATCCCTTCACACCTCTCCGCCAGCATCCTTTGTTCTCTAAATGTGCTGATAAAGAGAAGCCGGCTATTCCATCCCCCCACCAATTTAGAACGTGCACGAACTTCTCCCAGCTCATGCCTTGATTGAGTATCTGGGAGTGAAGTGGAGTTTTAGAGTGGAAATAATAGATCGTTGTTTGGAACACACGCATTTCATGTCTGTTCCGTTTCTACAGTAATCTGTGTCAACACATTGTTAAAACAAAAACTTTTTTTATATTCTAGTAGTAGATGACAAAATGTAGGCATAAACTATATAATGTATGAAGCCTGAAGTCCAAATATCAAAGAAACATTTTCACAAAAAAACATTTTGTGAATACCTTCTTAAATGACTCCTACACTAGTCCCCTAAAAATGTATTACTTTATATAATCATTTGATGAGAGTGCATGATATAACAACTTTGTTGTTGGTGAAGTCTGTCCCTCATGTTTAAACCAACATGGATTATATTATTATTTTTATAAACATTAATTTAACAATTACACATTTGTGTCACAAGAGTGACAAGCATCAGATGTTTCCATACTTTGTTATCACAACAAATAAAAAGTAATTTAACCTGTTTGAATGTTAAATGAAACATGTTCAAGTGAAAACATCAAACACTTAATATTTTTCTCTTCATTCTGATTTTTTCCTAGGAAAACCTAACATTTAAATGTAGCAGCAACATCAGTACAATATGAATCAGTAATCGGTCAGCTAACTAACATCAATAGCATTACTGGTTTGCGCCCTCGTCTCTGTTATGGCAAGAGAAAGTACAAAGGTTAGATATAAAGTATCAGGCCTAAAATGGTGGATGTCCTCTAACTGTCCTGTGTCACCAGAGATTGCACTTTATTTATGGTAGTCACATCAAAAACAGACAGAAAGCCTTCAAATGTAGTTGTGCCAACTGTGAGATTTTCAGAAAAGGTAGAAACGGATTTTTTCCACCCACCTAGAGCAAGCTTGATAACACATCCAGCCCTACCTCAGTTACAAGCTGGAGGTCGTTCACATAATTCTCTTCAGTCACAATTAACTCATGGATGTAACCTTGTCTTTTCCTCTCTGTGGGTGTCAGCATATCCAGTAAATGCAAATCAGCGCACCCTGCAAAACAAAACACGGGAACAGTCTAATTGTCTTATTTATGAAGAATGGGGGTCTGAACACATACAGTAACAGGAAGAGGAATAAATGCCAGGAGAAAACATTAACTATGTAGACTCTAGGAATTGTTGCCTCTTTAAAAATCAGAAAACGTTTGATGATGATAGGCCAGAGTGACTTTCTCTATACATCTAAAGGCCCTGTCACATTACACAACTTTTCCTGTGATTTTCAGCTTCAGACTAAATGTACCTGTACATGATCTTGGCAAGTCAGAGGCAATCTCGGCCCACTCCCATAACCTCCGGTTGTACTGTACATGTCTGTGACTTGCCTCAACAAAATCAAAATCTAAAGTCACAGGGGTGGGACCTGTAAGTAGGAGAGTTAAGAACCAATGAGCACTCACCTGTATGCACAACATATATAATGCAGCTAACAAGGAATAAAGAAAATGGGTGCTTGGTCTTGACAAACAGAAGAGAGTAATGTAATGTTTTAAGAACCACAACAGTTTTGGGGAAAAAAACGGCAGAAATTGAGCTGAATAGGTCATATCTGTAAACCTCCACATGGGCACTGGCTCCGTCAAAAAAGGGACAAGCTCATACTATTTTGGAGATGTAAAACTGTGCTGGAAATGTGTCATCTAATTTGACATACCTACCCTGCGATTTCTAGTTGAGGAATCTGAAACACTCAAGCAATGAGATAAACTGGAGCCATTTAAACATTCCTTGTTACTGCATTCTATGCTTTGTGGATGAGCATTCATTCATTGGTTGTTAGCTGTAAAAGCACATACAGCCCATCCCTGAAACTAAAGATCAAAACAAACTGGCTTGATTTTGTGGGACTGAATGACAGGGCATGTCACATTACATGACTGCCTCCAACTCGCTAAGATTATGTAAATGAAAGCTACAACTGAAAATTGACAGAAAAGTTGTGTAATGTCATATGGCCTTGAGTGAAGAAAAAGAATTTAAAGATCATGTAAAATCTACCTCCTCTTTTTTTGTCTTATGTTGTCCGTTTGTAGGCATGAAGCGGTAAGATATTTATTAGAATGTATGTAATATTCACAGTAAAGTTACACTTCTGGCTGGTGTTAAGAGAGGCAAGTCTTCTTGTAAAAAATGTCACGATACTTGGAGAGATACTAACCCCTAATGGGTTAACTATGAGAACAACTGAACAATGGATATATGATGTTTTGACATCACCCCTGAGTGCTAGCAATTCATACTATTTTATAACAACTTTACTGCAGTGTAGAATCAAATATAAAAATGATCATTTTAAACAATAACTTTATTTCATCTCCTTTTATTGCCATTACAATGTAAAGACATTTGTTGGTAGACCCACTGGTGTTAAAATGTGGCGCAATACTATAATAAAGTATATGGGAAAATGACACAGCAGGCAAATGACTTAAAGCCTAGACAGTTAAAATAAGCACAGTATGTAGGCATTCATAATGAAAGATAAATTAATAAGTATCTAACTAAATAACAAAACACTAACGTCTGTGTGTGTACGGTGCCTTGGCGCAATCTGATTGGGTCAGTTTGGCTTTGGTCTGGTTGCTCATTAAAACGGAATTGACACAGGAAGCGCCTGGGAAGGAAGGATGTAAGAGGATCTCTGAGAGTCACCTTCAAACATTGGAAGTATTGGCAAGAATATGAATTATGTTTTTACAGCAGGTAATAGGGACCCATCAACTATTGTTGGTAGTCAAAAAGTGAACAGAATGCCAGCAGTCGGCCACGAAATGGCAGAGTCTGAGAAGCAGACGTTACAAGAAAGCAACTACCAACACAGCTTGACACACAAAGATCTTGAAGAAAGGTGTAGGATAAATGCTGAGAGCACATGTAAGGCAAAAGATATCATAAACAAAATATATATATATACTAGCTGATTACCCAGTGGCTTCGCTCACTGAGTGCAAGGGAAAAAAATAAAATGTAGTATTTATAAAATAAGTTATTAAACAGTAAAACATTTCCATAAGAGAATTTGAATGACATATAAGAAGTGTATAAATTATTAAACAGTAAAACATTAACATTTAAGAAATAAAGATACATTGAGTACTACTGCAGATGGTTTTGGGTAAACTACCTGCTTGACAACCTTGAACTACGTGCCTGTGATTTAAGAGAAAAATTATTCTGAGAAATGTAGACGCTGCCCTTCCGTGCTTAACTGGCAGAAGGTCCAAACAATTCCCAAGTCCAACACTTTACATGAAGAGGTCGGTGCATATTCATAGATCTAAACCCTTCATCTTCTTAGAAGAATTCATCACAAAAGCAACCTTGAATGTTGCAGGAGAATTCACCTTGAGGGACAGTTAAGTAGCTGTGCTCCGAAATTTACGAAGAGAGTCACACTTCGATGGCACCGATTACACTCATTCACAAAGATTTCCACTGTCCAAGGAGCCAACGGGGCACTTGAAATGTCACAAACAGTGCGACAAGAGAGGACTCTGCCCGAAACTACGAAGCTGTCTACCTGGCAGAGCAGCCCGACATTCCGCGCCTTCCAGCGTCCACTTTGTTGTCAGGACACCTTGCCACTGAAGGTCGTCTTCTACAGCTCGGCGCAGTTAAAAAGAAGAAAGACTCAAAGCTGTTTTCTTCATCTTTTCTACTATCAAGTACTGCCAATTAAAAAAAAAGTTAGAATGTTGCAGTTTCCGCGACAGTCACTTGGACGAATAAAAAAAACTTCTCTGTCAGAACGTGGCGGATGGCTCAGTGCTGGAGTCCAGAGAGGTGGGCTGGGAGAGGGCGACGCGGGGCGCACTTCTATGAGATAGATCGGCGTGTTTGTGTTTACTTCTTTTCAATATCAGTAAAATAACTCTCACACAAATAATAACAATTCATAAAGACCATATAAAAATGGCATCCACAAACGAAGTGATTAGTTCCTGTATTATAATATGTGCTGTGGTCATATGTAATTTCCGTTTCAAACACCAAAAGAATTATATATATATATATATATATATATATATATATATATATATATATATATATATACAGTCTATATATATATATATATATATATATATACTGTATACATATAGTATATGTACACACAGTCATGTAATCAATTACATCTTGCCTGAAGAAGGGGCCTGAGTTGCCTCGAAAGTTTGCATATTGTAATCTTTTTAGTTAGCCAATAAAAGGTGTCATTTTGCTTGGCTCTTCTCTAAATACCCTGGGAGAATTTGTGAAATAATGGCCATTGTTTGAAAATATAAATAATCATGCAGAAAGCTTTCCTTTTAATTAGACAGTGTGCACAAGCAAAGCAATTTATTATGACATACTGTACCTTTGTGTGGGCAGCTCTGCCACCTGAGAAAATAAAGGGTCTCATCCACAACTATCGTAAAAGACTGTATGCCATCATTGATGCTAAAAGGTGCAATAAACAGTAGGAAGAACTAAGGGTATGCAAACTTTTGAAATGGGACCATCTCATTATTTTCCTTATTACTATGTTTTGTTTAATGGTTTTGCTATTCTGTGATGGCTTACAGGTTAATTCGGATTCCTTAAAAAGTAAATTAAATGTCTTTAACATGATCAGTCATCTTTTCCTTAAATGTACACATCTTAAAAATTCTACCATGGTACATAAAGTTAGGAGTACAACTGTATACCTTGATATAACTTCAACACAACAGTCCTGAGTTATATAATCTTACTAATACCTTCTTACAGTGTGTGTGTGTATATTATATACTTTGCTTGCCAATCCCGGGCCTGCGCTACACGCTAGCCTCTTTGCGGTTCTGTTGCTCGCATATGGGGATGTGGATGTACAATTTAACCCGATTGTTATTCTCATGGGAATTGTTACATGTGCAAAATAGAACTATTTTACATTACAGCGAGTAATTAACCATATTTAAAAAAATAGTAAAACGTAATAATTTGAAAGTAAATTATACGTCTTATTTAATTGGGAACTTAAAGTGAGGAAAACATTAAAATTTATAAGAGCTGAGAGAGCAAGAACTGTGTTTGACAAAAGCATTCACACGAATGAGAGGTGAGAGTATTGTGTGCTTGGTTGAATATGGTTGAGAGGAGGGCAGGACTTGAAATAATCTCATGGCTAAAGTCTCGTTTTGCGGGACTTGAAAAAATCTCTTGAAAAAAGTCTTGTCTCAGGATTTTATTATATATACTCAGCAAAAAAAGAAACATCCCTTTTTCAGGGCTGTGTATTTCAACAATAATGTTTTAAAAATCCAAATAACTTTACAGATCTTCATTGTAAAGGGTTTAAACAATGTTTTCCATGCATGTTCAATTAACCATAATCAATTAATTAACATGCACCTGCGGAATGGTCGTTAAGACCTTAACAGCTTACAGGAAGTAGGCATTTAAGGTCACAGTTCTAGAAACGCAGGACACTAAAGAGACTTGTCTACCGACTGTGAAAAACACCCAAAGAAAGATGCCCAGGGTCCCTGCTCATCTGCGTGAACGTGCATTAGGCATGCTGCAGGGAGGCATGAGGACTGCTGATGTGGCTAGGGCAATAAATTGCCATGTCCGCACTGTGAGACGCCTAAGACAGCGCTACAGGGAGACAGGAAGGACAGCTGATCATCCTCGCAGTGGAAGAGCCCGGATCTCAATCCCATTGAGCATGTCTGGGACCTGTTGGATCGCAGGGTGAGGGCTAGGGCCATTCCCCCCAGAAATGTCCAGGAACTTGCAGATGCCTTGGTGGAAGAGTGGGGTAACATCTCACAGCAAGAACTGACAAATCTTGTCCAGTCCATGAGGAGGAGATGCACTGCAGTACTTCAAGCAGCTGGTGGCCACACCAGATACTGACTGGTACTTTTGATTTTGAGCCTCCCTTCATTCAGGGACACCTTGTGAAACATTTTTAGTTTATGTCTTATGGTGTTGACTCTTTTAGTGTTCATACAAATATTTACACATTAAGTTTACTGAAAGTAAAACAGTTGAAAGTCAGAGGATGTTTGTTTTTGCTGAGTATATATATATTTATATATATATATATATATATATATATATATATATTTATATATAAAATGCAAAAGTTGACTAACTACTCACTCATCAACAAAAACACTCTTGCCATTTAGTTAAGCTGAATCTTATAAGGATGGTGTATCTAAGACAGTATAGGGTGGTACAGATCTAATTATGCAATTTTCATTATGCTATAACTTATTAAGTTTATTACATAGAAAATCACCTAAAAAGTCCCGGACCATTGAGAAGTGTGCGAACTGACGACATGAAGAATTGTCTTCACGCCGAACTGGAATCGTCCCCACATAAATCAAAGTCATTCAGATGATCTGGACCACCCTGTAGATATCCACAAAGAAAGGACATTTTCATATGTCAGTATTTAAGGATAAACCCCACTCCACAATAAAAGCCAACCCCAAAATCTCAAAAATACTTTGATGGATTTGATTGAAATTTGGTGACTTATAGAAAAAAGAAATGACCAGTGTTTTTTCTTAATTTGTCAATGTTTTTTTTTAATATTTTGCTAACATACATGCTCTGCACTGCACAGAGTGTGCTTTATGTAAATGAAGGATGGAGCAGAAACAATTGATGGGCTGAACTGCAGCACTAGTCAAAGCAGTGCAGAAATGACTTCAGATGAAGTGGTGTCCTGAACAAGGAAGAAGAGAAGTAATCATGTTTGACATGGACAGTGCAGTCTGAAATTAAAGGAGAAAATTCAGCAAAGCTCAAAGAAGATGTGAAGGTCAATGGTATCAACGGGCACAATAAAGTTTTAGTACCAGTGACAGGTGCTGTCACTTTGAGTAGATATTCTTTAGCCGGGCACTATTTCTTTGGCAGACACTTTTATCCAAAGTCTTTTACAAAAGGGGTAAACGTAATTGAGTAACATTAGGCTAGGGCCTGTTTGTTAAAGCACGTGTAGTAGGACAGGTAACAAAAGTTGATTGAAAAGATGCAATAACTAATACATTTACAATCATAGGTCGATAAAACAATTAAACATAATCTAACAATAAATTAACCAACAATATAAAATATCACAGAGCTAGTTTTTTTTCCACTCAATCAACGAGGCAGTCATCAATACGGATGGAGGTGGGTAGCTCATTCCACCTACTAGGAGCTACTAAGGAGAAAAAGTCAGATTTGAGAATTGATGCCACACAGAGGCGGCATCACCAGAAGCTGTTCACTGGCAGACATGTGTGGGTGGGGAGAGGTATGCATGTTTACCAGGGGCTCCATATACTCAGGTGCTGACCCACCAACTACTCTGTAGACAAGCATCATAGATTTGAACTTAATGTGTGCTGCTACAGGGAGTGATGTAGCGATCTGAAGAGAGGAGTGACATGTGGCCGTCTCAGCTGTTTAAATACAAGATGGACTGCTGCATTCTGGCATTCAGACAGAAGTAGAAGTGACACAGTGGCATCAGGAGGATGGCAGGGGCTTCAGAAGCTTGAGCCCCTAGACTTTTTCTTGATTGTATACATGACAATAGTGGTAAGCTACTGATCAATGTTACACCATTATATAAACATGAGTGAAAGACCAAATGGGGAAAGAGACAATGACCGAAAGACCCTGATACATGCAAATCCTAGAAACAATCAAAGACCAACGATGTCAAGTTAAATTTAATAGGTCCTCCACAAGGTACTCCATTGTAATTAATTTTAATCGGCAAAATTCACCAAAGAAAATTTCACAGTGAATATGCTGTACTCATTGGAGACATGGTTTGCCAAATATTTTCCTGTGGTCAGCTTAGACAAACATTTTCTTCGCTTTTCTTCTTTTCTTAATGTTTTGCGAAGCCAGTTTGACATCACAGAGCTGTGGCAGCCATATGTAGAACTTGCATGTGTATTGTATGTCATGACCTGACCTGCCCTACCTTCCACTTTGTATGCATATTTTCATTTGAGGGTTACTCTAGTACAGGGCTTCTCAAAGTCAGTCTTGGGGGCCCACTGTGGTTTCAGATTTTAGTTCCAGTCAGATTCATAATCAGGAACAACTGATAACACTCTTCTTATTTAATTAGCTGGTATTTTTTCTCTTCTTATTCTATATTCAGAAAAGTACAGCACCATGACTTTTTTACGTTTAAAACATTTAGAAATATTTCTATTTTGCTATAGATTTAAACTCTTAACTCTCTTTTGTTGTTTTCATTATGGTTTTTCCCTTTCTCTGTGCATTTGTTCCCTTCATGGTATCTTAATAATGACAATTTAAAATGACTGCAACTATTTTAGCATCAGACCCACTAATTAGTAAATAATAGTATTTAATAGATCAAACGATTAGAACACTTGTAAAAGAAGAATGAAAATATTGTTAAAAAGAAAAAAAATACATTATTCTCATATAACTGCTTAGTACATTTTATTTTTTGAAATAACAGTTCACTTAATTAGCTCAGGAGTCCAATTAAAACCAGAAGCTGGTTGGAACAAAAACCTGCAGCCACAGGGGGTCCCCAGGACCGAGTTTGAGACGCCCTGCTCTAGTAGACTATAATAGGAGCAAATAATGCCACAGGATATATAACACTGATCCCTGTGCACTGCCTGGGCTGCACAGCTAATTTGCATGTATAGTTAGCTATATGCTGGGGCTATAATCCCTTCCCCGAGAAAGAAAACACATGCAACCCTGTGAAATAATAACAAAAGACTTGTTACTGTTTACAAGGTTTTTCTGTCTTCTTCATGAAAGAAACAAATGCAAAGCATCAGCACTGAGGTCAGAAACAAAAATGAAATTCCAGTTGCACCCGGAACCGCGATTTTTGACTATGGCTTTTCAGTTTTAAGAATTCAACCTTCAAATAACGTCAGTGTGTGCACACTTGTTTTTTTTTTTTGACTCATTGCAATTCTGCTCTTGACTCTGGTATATGTATATAGTATTGTTAAGCAGTCTGGTTTTAACAATAGTTTCTCTGACTTTCAATATCGACCCTTGCTACAGTTTTTCAAATGAACCCAGTGAGGCTACCCTGTCTCTGCAAATGGAAATATTTTCTTTTGCTAGCCAGAATTCAGTTGAGGGTTTGGCTAGATATAAACAGAAAAGTGTATGGGCATTGAATCTGCTGTAGTCAAACAGACTTCTCTTGATAACGTGGCTGGCATAAGAGCCCAACTACTTAGTTTCAAAAGTAATGGGTTCTAGTTATTTGTCAATGATAATGGGAGCAGTCAATCGTTTCAACTGTACATGCGAATAGAGAACACATTTTAACAATTCAGATGGATCTCCTTCATTCCATACTGCATTATTTTACGACTGCTCCACTGAGGGTGGTATATTCAAGGATTACTGAGCACAAGCGGCCAGCCTACAGTTTGATGAACATGACAATTCATATGCCAAGCCAGTCTGAAGTCAAAAGTGATCATGGAATAACAGCTTCCATAATTAGTTAGGTATCTTTCAAGTAAAAGAAACTCCAGCAATTTTTAATTAAAGAAACTGGGTGTATGAGAAGATTTTGGGAGTCCCAAAAAGTCACTTCATGGTGACTTTCCTGACTTTTCAAACACTAGAAAAAGATTAAATTGTCAGGAATGAAACATGGCTATTAATCCATATTGTTGAACAGTTTCATGCATAGGTTCTAGATTTCCTTTTCATTCTTGGTGAGTAAAGTAAACCACAGAGGCACATATTAAAAGTTCTCATCTACATTTTCAGCAAACGTTTGAAGAGAAGAAATTTAAAAAATTGCAGTTTTTATTATTTAATAAACCAAAGTGTAACTGTATTTACCACTCTTCAATATTTTCATTGCTATCATTGTAGCACTGATTGTTGCTTCTCTTCTGGTAAGGTAGTGCTGTTGCTCCCTCACGGCCTTTCTTCCGGTACTTTTGTCTCTCTGGAGCGACATACAGTTTCATCTGCTTATATGGACTCATTTCCTCTTCCCCCCCTTGTTTGTATTCTGTACTCTGCAGTTATTTAACTTTCACAGCTTGTGCTTTTTATCCAAGCACTGGCCTAGCCAGGCAGCTCATCCTCCTTCTCAAGACTCCTAAAGCTGAGACCATATGCTCAATCTCCTTTACTTTCTGCGCAGCTCTTGCTCCTTGCCCCTGTGCTGGCTAAATTGCTGGGACAGAAAAGGTAATATGATTTTACTCTGTTGTCCAGTTTATGGAATACAATGAGTAAATACATTACATCAGGGTATGTTGGAATCATAAATAACCTTTGCATCTAACAAGGACTCTTCATGGAATTTATTAATATACTGTAATTATTTTTTATTTGTATTGGTCAGTATGTCAACACAGGAGAAGAAACCTGTCTAGCTTTAATACTCTCTAATAAACACAACAGTGTTATGCAATAGAGTATTTACAAAAACTTAAAACTATCAAGATCAACTTTGGTAAAGCAGACTTTAAGCAGGCGCAGAAAACTCATAAAGGAACAAACTGAATGCATATGTTATGGAGAGAGGCAGCTGAGGAGCAGCAGGATCAGAGTAAAGCTATACTTTACATAATGCTGGATATCAATATTTAAAAGAAATAGTCAGTGAATGAGTAAGGAGCCATTTAATAATGTAGCAAAGAAAAAACAGATTTATAATGTGCGAACCATGGGGTATTTGATCACTTGAGAACAACAGCAAAAATGGAAATTCAGAAATGCCAAAAAGCTTTTAGAGCAGAGACAAGACACCAATAACCCAGAAGGCAAACTCACAGCACCTAAGGGCAAAGGAATATATGCAACAGCAACAAATGCTTTCAAATTATGTTTTCCAAAGATGTATGAAACCTCCAACAGTTGCAGTCAATATACAGTATATGAAGTAGTAAAGTTATTTAAGAATTACAGAAACAAGTAAGCTAGAAAAAGCATATATTAAAGAGTAGTGGGACAAGCACATCCACTTGATGAAAACATGAAAGAAACTGCAATCAGCTGGATTTATCAAAAAAACATATAGACTGAAGCTGCTGGGAGTGTAGCTAATTCTACAGAATCCACTACAGTGGTTAAGATGGTCACCCTTACCCCCACTCAAAAGAAGCAAAGGGTTCAAGTCGATTGTGACATCTGTCAAGTGTGAATTGTAAGTCATTCTTGGATTGTATTTGTGATTGACAATTTATGATTTTGACTATGGCTTCTCAGCTTAGAGACATCAACCCTCAAATAACTTCAGTGTGTGTAACTTTGTTTTAGGACTTATAACTCTCGACTCTTTAGTAACTAGTTTTGGTGACAGCACTCTGGTTTTGACAATGGTTTCTCTGATTGAACTCCTGTTTCATATAGTATTGTGTGTGGGTTTGATTGTCTTTTTCTAACAATAAATAAAAAACACTGTGACAACAGTACAACTTCTTTGTATTACTAGTAAACATGATATATTTTTTTAAAAAAGTATAAACATGCAGGGCAAATCAATTAAAAACATGGCTCACGTGCATCATTCTTTCATAGCCCTCCACTTACATGGGTTTATACAAGTCTATACAAAGTGCTCAATAAAGAAAAAAATCAAAACAAATGGGTCAGTCCTCTCTATCTTTTCAGACACTGTAAAAGCAATCACTACAGATAATATCTCTTTATTATAAAAAAAAAAAAAAATCTTTGGGAGGGAGATGAGATGTGATCTTCTCAGAAGACAATTTGAAGTCTTGCGAGAGACACTTTAACATGCTCACAGCTCTTAAAACAATGGCAAGTAAAACACGCAGCTCGCCAGCAGCAGATGATCCGACCACTTCTCCTTTGCGTGCAGCCACCCTAAACCAAGACACACCCACAACGCGAGCAGCAGAGACACCAAAAAGGACAGCGGCTGCACAGGCTTTAAAATGATCAGCAGCTGCACCCCGTTTACAACGCGAGCAGCGTTATACCTCCTGCGACAAAGAGATTTAACCACGCCCCGGGGCCGGAAATAAAGGACAAGTATTGTTTTTACAACATCACGTGAGACATCATTTAAAACAAGTCCACAGACATCTAACCTAGCAGTTGTTGGATTGCTTTTGGCAGACACGCATCATGTGCTCCCAGCTCTTAAAACAACAACATGCGACAAGCAGAACAGGCAGCTCGCCAGCAGCAGAAAGACAGCAGATGATCCGATGGCATCTCCTTAGCGTGCGTTCAGCCGCCTCCCTTCACAAAGTGAGCAGCGTTATACGTCCTGCGAGAAAGAGATGTAACCACGCCTGGGGCCGGAAATAAAAGACAAGTATTGTTTTTACAAAAGTTTTAAAGTAAAAGTGATAATAATTCATATGTAACAATTCCCATGAAAATAACAATCTCATTAAATTGTATATCCGGTAAACCAAACATGAGGGTGGGCAAGGTAAGAAAATTCATGAGATACAGATACTCATCTGTGTAAAGAAACACTGAGTGCACTTATCAACCTTCCACGTGTGCTAGTAGGCTTCAACTGCAACTGAAGAAATCAGGATAAAGCAATGCCCTTACCCTTTGAGGTAACAGTAACTGAATAAAAAGACGTATATTATTATTCATATTTTTAGTTATGAGGTTAATACTATCTGTAACCCTGTAGTTAGGGTAAAGCAGCAAATATATTAGGTTGTTTGTGTTACTTGAATTGATGATAAAGCCTATGTAAATGGTAAATCTTTAGCTTGTTTATGTTTCTCGCTATAAACAGAAGAACTAAACTCACTAGAGCAGGGGTCTCCAACATGTCGCTAGCGAGCTACTGGTAGCTTGCAACCTCTTTCCAGGTAGCTTGCCAAAGGGTTAATGAATCGTACATAAATTTGAAAACTTGATTAGTCATATTATGGGTGGGTGATCTTTCCAAAAAATCATTGCAATTCAGATTGTGAATCATGATATCTATCTATTCAATGTGGTATACACATAAGAGAATATCCGGACTCAAACTCATCAAGACCTAAGTAACTGTTTATTTTAAATATCGAACAAAGTTGAATTCAATTGTTCTCTCGTTCGCTAGCTAAGTGGAGTTAATGAACACACCCCAAAGCTGGCGAGTGAGTGATGTTGTCTTAATGCAAAATGTGAGTTGTGGACACCAACATTTTGTAAATGTTCAGGCAAAACAAGCTTATTCAGTGTGTTTGGGTTGAAATAAGCTATGAGAAAAAACTTTAGAAAACATGAGTAGCTTGCAGTCATTTTCATTTTGTAAAAGTAGCTCTCAGAGGGAAAAAAGGTTGGAGACCCCTGTGCTAGAACATCTTTCATTAAGTTGCAACAGATGCTGACTCATAGTCATTTGTGTCAAACACACAACAAAACACGTTGTTAGCAAAGCATTTAAAAACAAGCCCTGGATCAATAACGTTTACTTGGGCAATTCTTTAGAAAAAAAATAAGAAGGGGACGTATAATTCATAAATTTGTACCTTCTGAAGTATATAGGAAAAATGGTCAGAAGATCAAGCTAGATTTCTATAACGTGGTGTGTATTCTCCGGTATTTGTACATGCAAGCATATATATATACATCTTCAATTATGTTATGAATAAATTGTATTCTTTTGTCTATTAGTACATATGGGTTACTTCTTCATAAAATGTATTTCCTCATAATTCGGACACTCCATCTTGAACATTACAAGAGGCAAGCCAACCAACACATGAGCAATGAAGCATTTTAAACACTAAATCAGATATGCTGTAAAAAAAAAGAATTGAATCATAAAGTAAAAAAATTAGTTACTATCTATGCAAAAAATAACCATAATAAATTTTTAAACAATTTGAGTGCCAGATTAACTGGTCAACAAGCCAAATTACAGGCCATTGTCTGATCAGGGCTCAGGTCTTAGGGATGGGAGATTCAATTCAATACACGCCTCTAGGGAGAGGTATAAAAACAGTCATAAAAACTTGCAAATTCAAATCAACAGTAAAAATTTACAGATGACACACTTTCAAGATAATTGGGATGCTGTGTATAAGTAGAAGGAAGGATAACAAGAAAAATAACAGTGAACATCCAAAAGACCTGCAGGTCCACATTCAAGAGAATGCAGCAGTGGTCAATGTTCATAGTGCAACAATACAAGGCAAGTTGAATCAGAAAGGCTTTTACAGCATATTTAACCAGGAGGAAAAATTGGTTTTGAAAAGTTATAAAAGACCATCTTAACTACTGTGACAGTTTTTGCAAGAATTAGTGTGGACCACGTACATTTTGTGAAAGGCTAATGAGACTGCACTATGTGAGTGATGGACTCTGCCAAGAGTGTGTCTCATGGACAGGATATCAAGGTGAAACTAGGATTTACAGGTTATCCAATATGGGAACCTAGGAGTTGGATCTCTGGTGACTAATTGCAGATGATGTTACATCTTCTTTGCCTTATCAGACAGTGTTCTGCTGTGTGCACCAACAAAGCTTGCACTTGATTGTGATGTGGCTGGAATGAGAATTAGCAACTCCAATTCAAACAAGTGGAAGTGGTAGCTTTCTCAAATGAATGAATACACAGTCTTGTGGCTAAATTCACAAGTGAGGGTGTAGAGTTAGTGAGATGTGACCAGTGAAAGTGTGCAGTGGCATCAATTTTACAAATATTGCACTGTTTGCAGGCAAAGTTGTAAATTTAGGAGTTAGTCTTGGCTGCCTCACAGCAAGGAGACTGGGGTTAGTGTCCTGGGTGTTTCCTGTGTTGAATTCCTCTCATGGTCCAAACACGTGCAGGTTAGGTGAATTTCATTTCTAAACTGACCCTAGTTGTGTGTTCGTGCGTTGTTCCTGCCTGGCATACTTTGATTGCTGGCATAGGCTAAAGCTGCCTGGCAGCCCATAGGAAATGTATGGATCGACAGATATTTTTTTTTCTGCTGGTTTACTGTGGATTTTGTAATGTAGCCTGGGTCTGGTAAATATGGCCCAGTAATGTAGACGTACAGCATGTGATTATGTTCACCTGCGATAGGATGCTGCCCTGCCTGGGGAATGTAACCTCCTTGTGCTCTGATCCTTCCTGCGACTCTGGACATGGGACATCTTTGATCGTGTGTCATTTCCTTGTGGTGCTTCATGCTTCACGGGTAGTTAATTGAGTGCCTAAACTTCACAGGGAACACATTTACAAGAATATTGAAATTTATAAAGATAAATTGCTCAATTTATATTTACATTTTATGCACTTAAGAGTTAAAAGTTTTTTTTTAGTTCAGTTTCTTCACCCGCAGCACTGTATGTGGTTCAAAAAATTTAAATTTGACTTCTTTGTCTTCAAATGTAATGTTACTTTTATAGGGGTGTGAGCATAAACATTTTCTAGTTGCATAGAAAAGGTCAGGAAACATTGGCATATAGGGTTTTACAGCAGTGATGCACATACGGAAACTCAGAAAGAAAAATACAGTGGTGTGAAAAACTATTTGCTCCCTTCCTGATTTCTTATTCTATTGCATGTTTGTCACACAAAATGTTTCTGATCATCAAACACATTTAACCATTAGTCAAATATAACACAAGTAAACACAAAATGCAGTTTTTGAATGATGGTTTTTATTATTTAGGGAGAAAAAAAATCCAAACCTACATGGCCCTGTGTGAAAAAGTAATTGCCCCCTTGTTATAAAATAACCTAACTGTGGTGTATCACACCTGAGTTCAATTTCCGTAGCCACCCCCAGGCCTGATTACTGCCACACCTGTTTCAATCAAGAAATCACTTAAATAGGAGCTGCCTGACACAGAGAAGTAGACCAAAAGCACCTCAAAAGCTAGACATCATGCCAAGATCCAAAGAAATTCAGGAACAAATGAGAACAGAAGTAATTGAGATCTATCAGTCTGGTAAAGTTTATAAAGCCATTTCTAAAGCTTTAGGACTCCAGCGAACCACAGTGAGAGCCATTATCCACAAATGGCAAAAACATGGAACAGTGGTGAACCTTCCCAGGAGTGGCCGGCCGACCAAAATTACCCCAAGAGTGCAGAGACGATTCATCCGAGAGGTCACAAAAGACTCCAGGACAACGTCTAAAGAACTGCAGGCCTCACTTGCCTTAATTAAGGTCAGTGTTCACGACTCCACCATAAAAAAGAGACTGGGCAAAAACGGCCTGCATGGCAGATTTCCAAGGCGAAACCACTGTTAAGCAAAAGAACATTAGGGCTCGTCTCAATTTTGCTAAGAAACATCTCAATGATTGCCAAGACTTTTGGGCAAATACCTTGTGGACTGATGAGACAAAAGTTGAACTTTTTGGAAGGCAAATGTCCCGTTACATGTGGCGTAAAAGGAACACAGCATTTCAGAAAAAGAACATCATAGCAACAGTAAAATATGGTGGTGGTAGTGTGATGGTCTGGGGTTGTTTTGCTGTGATAGATGGAACCATGAATTCTACGGTCTACCAAAAAATCCTGAAGGAGAATGTCCGGCCATCTGTTTGTCAACTCAAGCTGAAGCGATCTTGGGTGCTGCAACAGGACAATGACCCAAAACACACCAGCAAATCCAACTCTGAATGGCTGAAGAAAAACGAAATGAAGACTTTGGAGTGGCCTAGTCAAAGTCCTGACCTGAATCCAATTGAGATGCTATGGAATGACCTTAAAAAGGCGGTTCATGCTAGAAAACTCTCAAATAAAGCTGAATTACAACAATTCTGCAAAGATGAGGGGCCAAAATTCCTCCAGAGCTGTAAAAGACTCATTGCAAGTTTTTCGCAAAGCGCTTGATTGCAGTTATTACTACTAAGGGTGGCCCAACCAGTTATTAGGTTCAGGGGGCAAATAGTTTTTCACACCACTGTATATATATATATATATATATATATATATATATATATATATATATACATATATACACATGCATACATACTGTATATATATATATATATATATATATACACATTATATATATATATATATATACACAGTTATATATATACACACATATATATATATATATATATATATATATACACACATATATATATATATATATATATATACATATATATATATATATATATATATATATATATATATATATATATATATACATATATATATATATATATATATATATATATATATATATATATACTAGCAAAATACCAGCTTCATGAGAAGTAGTGTGTTAAAGAAGCAATGAAAAGAAAAGTAAACATTTTGAAAATAGCGTAACATGATTGTCAATGTAATTGTTTTGTCACTGTTGTGAGTGATGAGTGTTGTTGTCATATATATATATATATATATATTTACACACACATACATAAACATATATATATATCTACATATATACACATACATATACACACACACATAAATACATACACACATGCATACATACACACACAAATACATATATATATACATACATACACACACAAATACATATATATACATACATACACACACACATATATAAACATATATATACATATACATACATATCTACATATATACACACACAGCTATTTCGGATCAGTGCAATACGCTGCTTGTTAAAACGGATAACTCCCGCTCTTACGTGCAAGTCTGCGTGGATATTATGAACTATCGTATTTGTTCAAGTTCTATTTAAATTTTAAATAGAAGGAATTTTTATTTAGTCGACAGAAATATCTTTGGTAGGAATGGTAAAAACAGACAGGAATATTATTCGTGAATAAATCAACTCAAACCTTAAACAACTTATAATATTTTGCTCTCCATAAAAATTTATCCTGTCTAAATTATACAAGTTAGAAATAAAGTAAATGTTAAAAGAACAAACATTCACATTTCTTTACTCTTATGTAATTTTATATAAAAAATAAACTTAGATTTTAAATATCCCAAAAGATTTTACTCTCCATAAAAATATATCCTGTCAAAATGATACAAATTCAAATATGAACATGCTGCATAACAAAACCTAGAAATATAAATGAAATGTGTTCTTTTCAGCAATAACAAATCAAATCATTCAGTTGTCTTTGTTCATATGTCATTTTAGAGCTGGACGCCTGGCATCTTTTTTTGGCCACAGGTTCGTTTATGTTTGGTGTGAGGTTCTGTGTTACTTGGCAACAGGGAAAGTGAGGCAAAGTGCACTGGTGCATTTGTGTCTCCCATAAAAGCAGCTTCACTTGAAATCACTTTGTGATTGTGCACGGGTTAAAACGTCTGCTGAAGTGTCAGATTCTTATTTAATTATGCTGCTTTCTGTATCTTCTGCATTGCATTCAGGTTAACCTGATGTTTTGTCTCATAGTGCCGTCTTAGATTAAATTCTGTAATTACAGCCACATTAGCTCCACAAATGAGACACACAGGTTTAGTAAACATATACTCAGCCTCCCATCGGTTTTTAAAGGCTCTATTTTCAGAATCAATTTTTCTCTTCAGCATCGTGTGAGCTAGCCGCAATAACTTGATTAACTCGGTAAGTGTTCGGCAAGGCAGCTGAAGCGCTGCATTATGGGATCTGTAGTTTATTGTGTTACCAGCGCTTCATATACCCGGGCTTTAATAACAATAATACAGTATATAAAATAATCTCGCGGCCCTTGAGTTTGACACATATGGACTAAATAGAACTTGAAAAGATATATTTTTTCAAATGTGATCGCGCAATTCAGATAGAGTTGACGCACTACAGCCTTCATGCCTCAATAAGTCATCCTTCCCTCGCTCTTACTTTTTTACCGTTCATCTAATGAATACACTGAGTATGGCTTTACCAAAACAATCATTGATGGCGAATAAAGTATCCATTATTCGAGTATGTAGATCGGGATATATATATACATATATATATATACCCGCGTATCGCAGCGGAGAAGTAGTGTGTTAAAAAAGCTATGAAAAAGAAAAGGGAACATTTTAAAAATAACGTAACATGACTGTCAATATACAGTATTTGTTTTGTGAGTGTTACTGAGTGTTGCTGTCATCAAGGATTTGATTATCATTATTTCTTTCAATCAGGTTCGTATTTGTAGGATGTGTTGTGTTCAAGTTACATTCCGTGTTTGTCAATCGTTGTAAAGATGACAGGTTTCATTCATCGATTCGTTTCTTACTGCATCAATAAACAGCTCGTCTTCTTCTTTATCTGAGACCTGACACACTGCATGCACGGTTTTTACACTGTCTTCCTTTAGCGGGACATTGACTTTTTCCAACATGTGCTTTGTTTTGGATTTATGAATATGCTTGTATGTATGAGGCGCTTCATATTTTTGCTGCCTTTTCAATTGTGTAATTCGGTTTTGTTCAGCGCTCTTTGGAACTGTTGCTTTTTATCTGTGCACTGCGTCAGTTCACGTGAGCCGCTCGGTGTACATGCATCGAAGTTTCCCAGCTGTGCTGGTGCCATCTCGTGCTATGTCCGTGGCTGTATTTAATGTTACCTTAGTCCTGGCACTTAAAACTTTCTCGCAGTTTAGCTGAGTTTGTACCAAACACCACCCTGACCATCTCATCTTCCTCTGCATAAGCACAGTCCTTAACCCGTGAATATTTAGTGGGAGTTTGCTATTGGATTGCGCGGACGGACGGCCTTATATGGGCAGGCACTAAATTACAAACGCCAGCGCAGCCTGTCTATGAACTTAATTTAAAGTGTAGGTTTACATCGTGCTTTGTTTCCGAAGTAGCAGAAGTCATGAATATGGTTGTATATGTCACTCGCTTCGCTTCTTATTGTTTCGCTGCCTTCTCAATTATATAATGCATGTTTTCTTCAGCGCTTTTTTTAGGTCTTCCTGGTTTTCTATGGACTGCGCGATTACGTGGGAGGCGTGATGATGTCACACGAAACTCCGCCCCCACGGCGTTGAAGCTCATCTCCATTACAGTAAATGGAGAAAAACTGCTTCCAGTTATGACCATTACGCGTAGAATTTCGATATAAAACCTGCCCAACTTTTGTAAGGAAGCTGTAAGGAATGAACCTGCCAAATTTCAGCCTTCCACCCACACGGGAAGTTGGAGAATTAGTGATGAGTCAGTGAGTGAGTGAGTGAGTGAGTGAGGGCTTTGCCTTTTATTAGTATAGATATATACACATATATATATATATATATATATATATATATATATATATGTGTATATATATATGTGTATATATATATATATATATATATATATATATATATATATATATATGTGTATATATATATATGTGTATATACATCTATACATATATATATATACATATATATATATATATATATATACGCACATACATACATACATATATATATGTATGTGTCTATATGTGTGTGTGTGTGTGTGTATATATATATATATATATATATATATATATAGCCGATTACTCATTGGCTTCACTCACTGAGTGCAAGGGAAAAAAATAAAATGTAGTCTATAAGTTATTAAACAGTAAAACATTAACGTTTTAAGAAGTAAAGATACATTGAGCACTACTGGAGTGGTTTCGAGTAAATCACATTTTAAAGACGGTATAACACAACAGGTAAGTAGTACTAATAGCAGCTAAAATGTATATGGATCATCTCTCGGTAGTAGATCCCTTTTGAAAGGCGCTACACGACGGCTGTGATATAGAAATTCCATTTTCTATGTGAACGTCCAAATTTCTGCCTGTGGTAATGTGCCTCACCGGCATTACCAGCAATTAAAGAAAATTAGTTTTGTGTCCCCTGCAGTGTTAAGAGAGAAAGGATTTGGTTTGGGATAAAAGGAAAAAAGGTGTAAAGAAAGGAAATGCCTTTTTCTTTTATATAGTGTGGAGAGACGTCTTTGCTAACGATATGAGCGCCTTTTGGTGAGCGTCGCGGCGGGTCTCATGTAGATTGGAGAGACGGCCCTGCCATTAACCGGCCGGGATGGCACTGTCGGTCCTCCACGACCTCATAATCGTATATGTGCAAAAGAAAGTGCGAAGCGCCTTAACATTTGTTTGCCGCGGTCTAGAAAAGGGATCCCGTGTTTGCAGTTGTCTGGGCTATAGCTCAGGGGAAGGAGGAAAAAATTTAAAAGTGCTTGCTTTCACTTAAGGCAGAAACGCAGTCAGCGTCTCAAAGGCTGGCACAGCCTGCGCCACCACCACCACCTACTCAAAGCATTATGATGCTCCAACATTGATGGACTGAAAGCCAGAAGTCTACGTGACCATCATCATCAAGTCCTTCCATGAGAACCCTAAATACAAAGAGGACTGTTTCATTTATGTTAGGTAGAATGCCCAGAGCGGGCTGGGTGGTCTCATGGCCTGGAACCCCTGCAGATTTTATTTTTTTCTCCAGCCATCTGGAGTTTTTTTTGGTTTTTCTGTCCTCCCTGGCCATCGGACCTTACTTATTCTATGTTAATTAATGTTGACTTATTTTTATTTTTTATTGTCTTCTATTTTTTTATTCTTCATTTTGTAAAGCACTTTGAGCTACATGTTTTTTGTATGAAAATGTGCTATATAAGTAAGATAGATGCTGCAGATGTTCTACCAGACGGTTGTGGCGAGTGCCCTCTTCTATGCGGTGGTGTGCTGGGGTGGCAGCATAAAGATGAAAGACGCCTCACGCCTGGACAAACTTGTTAAGAAGGCAGGCTCCATTGTAGGATTAAAGTTGGACAGTTTAACATCTGTGGCAGAGCGACGGGCACTAAGCAAACTCCTGTCAATCATGAAGAATCCACTGCATCCACTAAACAGTGTCATCTCCAGGCAGAGGAGTAGCTTCAGTGACAGACTTTTGTCACTGTCCTGTTCCACTGACAGACTAAAGAGATCATTCCTCCCCCACACTATGCGACTCTTCAATTCCACCCGGGAGTAAATGACGAACATTAATTTTATTTTAATTCTTTTCATTTTTATTACTATTTAATTTAATATTGTTTCTTTGTATCAGTATACTGCTGCTGGATTATGTGAATTTCCCCTTGGGATTAATAAAGTATCTATCTATCTATCTATCTATCTATAAATAAATGTTGTTGTAGCTATTCGCGTGCGCCGGCTGCTCGACCTTTATAGCATTTTTGCAGGGCAGGAGACGCCACTTTTTGCAGACACGTTCACCTGATCAAAAGTCTCTGTGCTCTTTGGAGGTCTTGCTTGTTCTCTGCGTACTGCGTTCACAGTCAGTTCACGTGAGCTGCTCGGAGTACATGCATCGAAGGTTCTCAGCTGTGCTTGTGCTATTTAATGTTAGCTGAGACCTGGCACTTAGATGTTTCTCTCGCACTTTCGCTGAGTTTGTGCCAAACACTAGTCTATCCCTGACCATCTCATCTTCGTTTGCATAAGCACAGCCCTTCACCCGCGAATATTTAGCAGCAGCAGCGTGTCTATTGGATTGCTACTGACTGACGGCCTTATATGGGCAGGCACTCAATTACATGGGAGGCGCGACGAGAAGGGACGCAACTCCACCTCACACGGCGACCGAGCTGCAGGCTATTGCTGTATATATGTACATAAGTAGGTTCCAGTTATGACCATTACGCGTAGATTTTCTAAATGAAACCTGCCTAACTTTTGTAAGTAAGCTGTAAGGAATGAGCCTGCCACATTTCAGCTGTCTACCTACACGGGTGTCATCCTCGACAATACTCTAGCTTTCCAATCTCACATTAATAACATCACCCCTCCCTCACTCCCAATACCACTGCCATTCTTGTTCATGGTCTTGTTACTTCTCGTTTGGACTATTGCAATTCACTCCTCTTTGGTCTCTCTAATAAATCTCACTAGGCCAGAATTCTGCAGCACGCATCATTACTCGAACCTCATCTATTCACCATTTTACTCCGGTTTTGCAGCAGCTTCTTTGGCTCCTGATTAAGTTTCGAATCAATTTTAAGATTCTGCTATTAACATTTAAGGCCATTCATAACCTTGCCCCTCCATATCTGTCTGACCTTCTTCATGTTGCTATTCCCTCCTGTAACCTTAGATCCTCTTCCTCCATCCATATGACCGTTCCTTTCACCCATCTAACCACCATGGGGAGCACAGCATTCAGCCGTTCTGCTCCCAAGCTCTGGAATTCATTGCCTACCAAGCTTAGAAATACCAAATCATATTCATCCTTCAAATGTAAACTTAAAATGCATCTGTTTAAAATGGCTTTTTCTTTATGATTACAGTGGTTATGTCTGTTTTTAATTTTTATATTTTCTGATGTTTTTAGTTGTTTATAATTGTGTCTTTTATTTATTTATTGTTTGTTCAGAGTCCTTGAGTTCTCAGAAAGGCGCCTTTTATAAATAAAATGTATTATTATTAATTTTACATTAAATTTTCTTTTATTGCAATTTAGTGTGTTTAACCACTTAATGATATTGTCACATGCCGTAACTGCAATTGAGCTGAAAATGTTTTGTAGCTAATATTCATTTGTACTCAACATCTGATATTTCTCAGTTTTGATGCTTCATGTTTCAATGTCCAATAATGAATTTCACTCGCTCCAGTAACACTACTCAATTGCTGCAATGTCCTAGTGAAACATTTCACCATGTTATTTACCAACTGCACCAACATTAGCAGGGAAGTCATCCAAGTGCGAATGCAGAAAATTAATCTTTAGTGTCACGTTATACTTAATGATTTTGTATGCTTGAAGCATGTTGTCAACCATCTGAACATAGTTTAGTGTTCTGCGGTCGCCAAGAAAATTCTCAACCACCTCCTTGAATGACTTTCATACAATTTCCTCCTGCCCCACTAGATGATCTTCAAACTGCTTGTCAATGATGATGTGTCCAATATGTGAACTGTCAAAAATGCATTCCTTAAGCTTGGCATTTTTTTGTTGAAACACTAGATTCAAATATCGATATCCTTCACCTTCCTTATTCATTAATTTCACACATGTTTTTCATCAGTCAATGATTTATATGAAGAGAAGGCAAAGATCTCTGTTAGGGCAACATTTGTTTAGGATTACATGCCACAGTTTGCTGCCGTGGAAGCAAAAACTGAAGGAGCAACAAGTTCTTTTTAATGTTGTGAGACTTTTTAGCATTGCAGTGGCATTCGCAAATTAAACAACATGACTTGGCCTATTCATGCTAAACTCTTAGGAGCAGTGCCACTATTAGATCAGATGTTCCTGTTGTACTGATTAACTATTCTTATAATATTAGAAGAAATCACAAAAGTAGGATATTGCAATAAAACAGTTCATGATAAAAACAATGTAACAACATCCATAAGAATACACCCAAAAGTATTCAGGAAGCAAAATCTTTGTTGTCAAGTGTTTTTAATGTATTCTAAAGTAATTCACTCATGTCTCAGGAATGACCTTATATTTCTACAGAACTCAAACTGATGAGGATCCCAATAAGAAAGCTTCAGAAAAAGGTAGCCCAGATCCCACCTAGTAAAAGTAACCTTCATTAGTTGTGTTGTGGCATATACTTTGGGTAGAATGTGCTTAGTTTCCCCTACCGGTCTTTCCCATCTCCAAGGGGCCTATTATCCAGGTCCCAAAATCCTGTGATGAGGCTATTCCTACTGAGTGAAGAAATGCCAAAAACCACCAAAAGTCATTAAAATCCATCTACTTCTAGGACTGCAGAGTCACTTAAAGTATAAAATCAATGTAAAGCAAACTGTTTTCACTGTTGTGGAAGTCACCATGATCCAAAAACTAAAAGTTTTTTTTTAAAGAAAGAAAAAAAGAAAGAAAGTAAAGACAAATGCAAACACGTATGTTTATTATTATAATGGAGTATTTAATATTTATTTATACATGTAACTTCTATAAAGACTGTTACAATTGTTAAAGCTATGGATTTTCATATATATATTTTACATTCATTTCAATGAAACACTTCAGTAACCAAGTGCAATGAATCTTTTTTTGTTCCTTTGCATTATGAAGGAGAAGAAAGAGATACAGCATTTACCATGGACTTTCATTTACTTTCTTTTTTAATTAACTTATGTTTATAAAAAAAACCCAAAAAAACGTTAAAGTCTATTTAAGAATATTCTGCTATTCCAACAGGTGGTGGTGTGACCAGTTTAAAATTTACCAGCCCTTATCCATTTCTTAAAAAGCAGCAATGTTCAACACTGTCAAAATACAGTATTGTTGGAAAAACTCATGGTGCAACTCAAACCTTCCTTATTAAACCATTAAAACTACAATACTGATATCAAGTACAAGAAAAAAAGGCACAAAAGAAAGGAATTGTGGTACAAAAATAATTTTAACAGCCAGCATGCTCTTGAGGAAAATAAAAGATCTTGCTAAATGTCTATAATGTAATGTGTTATGTTTGTATGCATAAGTCACATTTACTGCTATCAGTGAATTTCAAGGCTGTAACTGTCTGCAAGCGCAAATGAATGTTAGTTTGCATAAATACCACAGTCTAAAATATTTAATTTGTAAACATTGAAATTAGCTGGAGGGAAGTATCTGGCTAATAATACATTCTTTGTCAAAAAACTGAATTCACCGTATGAAAACAAAATAGATATATTTCTGGTAGGGGAAAATGCTAATGACCCTTGGATACAAAATGAGTGTTTAACACATACATGAATAAAATAGGTTTATGTGATTTTTCATACAATTTAGTTGCAGTATTATAGCCAACAACAAAATCATTTTATACCTATAGAAGTTTTTAAAAACTAAAAATTGAAAAAAGCACTAAATTACTAGTTTAAAAATATTCTTAAATGAAAAACAGAAAAATCCATGTTTTTACTCACATATTTAAAAAAGGTCACCAACAGTGACTAGCAGTATTAAGGAGTACAGAGGCTGCAAGAGGAGACATTTTGGGAAAAGCAAACAGCAGTGGAAATGTATTTTTTAAAGGTTATAAAAATTGGAATGCTCCATCCTCTTTACAAGCCTAATGAACACAATTGCTTTAACCTAGTTTACTTAGATAATTTTGAAAAATCTTAAAAGAGAGAGGATGAACGTGTTAAAGTACAGTAACCCTTTCTCCTCAGTTTGACTTAAACGTTTGCATACTCCTTTATTTTCTTCCTCTTGCTTCTCTGACCACTATGTTAATAACAAAAATGCAGGAATTCACATATTAAAACATAACACAGGGACAAGTGCAGGTAAGCAAAGAAGATCAGGTGTCGCTAACTTAAGCTGAATTTGAAAAACATATTGGCTAGGCATGTTTTGTCAGCAGCACCATTTTTATTCTCCCAATAATACCAAGATAGCTCCCAAAAGTGATGCCTGAACTTTGTTGCTTACCATCTACTGATAAGTTCTCTAAACTGAGAATCTCAGATGATGTGCATCATGAACAGTAAACACCACATGCAGCATTCCTTGATAGTGGGTCTTTTTGTAAATGTTATCAGACAGAGAAATGGCAAAGGATGTTGAGGGGGAAAGGGGTTAACACACAATTGTCTATTTGCTTACTTGATTTGGTTTTTTTCATAGTAAAAGTTGCAGATTGCAATTAGTAAACTGAGAAAGCCACAAAAGGACCCACTATCCAGACTTTTGCAAGGTTTTTCTTTGATGTTTTTGTATGTTTCATTTTTAGTTTGTTTAAAATGTCAAATCAGATTTTTCAAAATCCTAGGAACTTGCATGATGATCACGTGCATCTAACATTTAAATGAGGTAATAACTGCTGTGCAGTGAGTTCTTCTAGTCAGAAGGCAGTTGGTGATCATGCAGGAGTCACATGATCAAGGCTGCATCTCCCATCATCCCTCGGGGTACTGAATAGGGGATAGTGGGTCTCTTTGAGGACTTTCAAGCCTGAGTGGGGAATGGGCAACATATGATTCCTAGAAAAGGAGGAAAACACAACACATAAGCAAAAAACGAAAAAAACAAAAACAATGTGCAAAAAATACAAGCTAGGAGAAACAAAATGAGTCAAGCATGTAAAACGACATGGTGCAAACAGATGACAAAAAGGTATTTACATGCTACAAAAAGGATGGAGACCAACAGCAAGGGTGAGAGGGAGGGTGGGGTATTGAAATAATAAAAACAAACAAATTACGTAAAAAAAACCCCTTGGTCTTCAAAGAGACTTTTATACCCCCAGCAGTCGCTGAGCTTAGAATTTGGAAAAGAATGGGCAAACTCACAGCAATGCTGCATGTTTTATTATGTCTCTGTTTATGTAAACTGCTAGCCATTATTTACACTAATAATAAAAATACAGCAATAATGATAATAATAAAAATAATAATACAAATAATAATTCACTAATAATAATCATGGATAACAAACTTAAAAACACAAAGAAAAAGAAAACAGAAAAACTGCTACTTACATTGTTGGCTTGGGTCTGTGTCAGTTGTCAGTTTGACATAGTTTGATGGGAACAGACCCACAGAACCATTCAGCTCTCCTTTCCACCAGTCTGGGTCTTCTTTACTCAAGACGTTTATGATTTGTCCTTTACCAAAAGCAAGCTCATCATCATTCTGTGCGATATAGTCGTACATCCCAATTACCTGGCATACTGAAAATAAATGTTAAAAGTTAAAAATAGCAAAAAATACAAGAACTTTAGAAATGTGCCACTCTAAGCCATTCATATTGCTACCAAAAGTTCAAATCATAAGTTATAAGTATATAATCACATAATAATCATAATTAGATAGCAAAATGGTGAAGTGTTTTGTGCAGCTACCATCCTCAGAATCACGTGTCAAGTGCCAGTCAGGTCATGTTGACAACTGCTCTGTGATGCTGCTGGGATAGGCTTTAGCTGAAATAAGCCTGAAGTGGGAACTGGTAACAAATGGATATAGAAATGTCAATAGCCCCATAATCTTTATAGAGCTTAAGCACAGTTTCTAGTTTTAAAAGCAAATGAGATGTCTGTATAAACACAGACAAAATTCAAATGCTTCTTATGATACTATTTAAAGGGCAACTTAAGTATTTTTCACATCAAAGTTATTTCTTCACAAACATGGTATATATGCATTTACCACAAAAAAGTTTTTTTAAAGTTGATTGCTTATTAAATATATAAAACTATGTTCTCTCAACTTTAGCATTTCACATTTCAGTAAAATTATCAAGGACTTCATTTCTTTTATTTCTACTGCTTGGTCATCTATACATTCCACGTCATAGTGCACTTGATTTAATTTATATGGTTATCATAAATAAATCATAAATGTGTCAAGGATTCTGTCTGAGATTTAAAGACCTCCAATGATGAACAAATATTAATCAAATAATTAAGGATTTACAACACATTTAAATAATTTAAATCAAATACAGGACTTACAGTAACATTTTCTTTACAGTATGCACCACAGACTGGTTGTAGGGATGAATCTCATATTAACTGCTGCCTCATTCAATAAAATAAACTGCATTTTTATAAGATGACTGCTCTGCACATGTTGTGAAGTATCATATTACAAAAGGCAAAGACTTAAACAGCTATGTTCGAGTCAGTCACAGTTAACAATGCCAGATTGTACTTAACAGTGTTGTACTAGTTTCAGTTGATAACTAAAAGGTACTCTCATAAAATTAATAACCCCTGTATACGATACAATACTTGTCTTAAATCAGTTAGCTGTAAGTAATGGACTTATTGCTGAAAAATAATAAGTATTGGTTATCATTTACAATGTATAATACAAGAAAAAAATGGGTAGATTTGTCAAAAAATATATGGTTTACAACATTAAGATAAATGATTACCCAATTAGGCTAATGAATCTCACCCACACCTAGCTAAACATGACAAGGAACTGACATATTTTGACAAACTCAGATCTGAAATAGTACAAGATGACCATTTTTCAGTATAGCTTTTATATGACGCTGATTATACAGTATGTGTCAGTGTCTGAAAGTGCAAAAATTTCTTCCTTGCCAACACATCTCTTCTCCTGAAAAAGAACGACCACCACCATTTTTGATTTCTTGAATATAAAGTTAAAAAATAACCTACTTTTGCGGACCTGATGTCACTGATCAAAAGAATGGGATACTTTACAGTAAATAAACACAACTTCAAAGACACCATATGCATGGTAAGTTTTTTTAAGGGTGTGATGATTCCTGATAATCCCGCTCATCTGTACTCCTCAAATTAAACTAAAGGTCACAGTACCGCCTGCAACATCCAAGACTTTCTTCTCAAGACTCAAGTTGTAGAGAGTGGGACCTGCTACCACCATTAGTGCAAAGCCTATGCATGTCCAGCGACAAGACCATATGACTCAATTACAACTTCAGAAAAGTGTTCATCAGTTTTGGAGACATTTTCACCTTATTTTCGGGAAAATAAATTGAATAAATGAAATGAACAGTTTTAATGAGAATAAATGTTATTACTGATCTTGTATAGCTGCTAGCTACTTAGATATGGCCTTACAGATGTGGCATCTCACTTGCTAAACAAATTCCAAAATACACCTTTGAACCACAATATAGTTTATTGAGGTAATGATATTCAATCTTCAAAGCATTAGGATTA
Source organism: Polypterus senegalus (assembly GCF_016835505.1). Lineage (NCBI taxonomy): Eukaryota > Metazoa > Chordata > Cladistia > Polypteriformes > Polypteridae > Polypterus > Polypterus senegalus. The sequence continues at coordinate 62,077,458 of NC_053155.1, forward strand.
TTGAAGGAGTAGAGGCAAGTTCATTTTATTTTTGCTTTATAAGGATGTACACTATAGCTATATTGCATACCAAACATTCAGTAGTACATCCAACTTTGTTAATGATGCATAAATAAATACTTTGTACAGGTGAATGACAAAGAGTTAACATCCTTCCCCCGGAAAAGGCAGTGCCAAAAATCTGCAATAAAATGATTTCAAATTTTTTAATGATTTCTAAATCATCCTTTAATAACTTGTTTCCATGCATATTTTTTATTACTTATCTTTTTATAATAGATTAACACTCAGAAGAACTAATAAACAAATATTTATCTGAACACAACCCTTTACTTTCAGGATAGAGAGATTGTAAAGGGCAATTTTTCTAAACTATGAATGGTACTCCAGCTAGTAATGGTGAGCTTAGTCCATATTGTTAAAAAGCATGAAGGGCAACTCTAGCAAGTGTTTGGTTTATTTAAAACTAGAATTACTGAAGCCTATGAAAAAATCTGCAATCCCGGCCCACCTTCAATCCCTTCGCACCTCTGCATCAGTGACTTTTGTTTTGTAAATGTGTTGATCAGCACAGGTAGCAAGCAGCCTGCTGTCCCATTCCCCGCCTTGACAGAGCTCAACTCTCCCAGCTCAAGCCAAGGCTACTTATCTGCGTGTGAGATTCTTGAAGTTGTATAGGGTAAATAATACAGTATATTGTTATTTGGAATTTCATTCATTTCATGTGTGTTCCATGTCTACAAAGATCTGGGTAAGTGTAGGATGAAAGGAAGTGTGAGGCAAGAAATGCTGAACTCCTACTTAAAGCAGAAACTTTTTCCATGTTATTTTAATAATGATGTGAAGTGTATATAATGTGTGAAGACTTCCAAATATCAAATAAACATGTGTGCTTTTATTCAAGAATATAACGAAAGAAAGAAAAAAATCATTTGATTTACAGGTTGCGGTCAATGAGTTAAAAACCCAAGCTCAAATGTCAACTGACAGGAAGTTGATACATGTTCCTGAATGGCACCGAGGTAAGCCTCTGCTACATTATAAAGGAACCGGGTTCAAGTCTTGGCGCTCCGAATATTGAGCTGCTGCTATTATTACTATAATAAAAACATGCATTTGATTTGAGTTTGTAACACCAGGTGTAAGTTTTGGCAACCTGTAAAAGTTAGCGCTTGTTTTTTGTATTTTGATAATGATGTTCACATGGTACAGAGAACTTGCAACTCCCCCTCTGAGTTGATGCTTTTTACCTCCATTCTTTACACAAGAGCAGCGATGACCACAGTTGGTGCTGTGGCTAATGCCTGCTCAGAACTATTTCATGTACCGGCAATCAAAGATACAATGTCCCGTGACCGCTATCAGACTACCTTACGGCTTTTGCACTTTGACAATAAAAACACCCATGCAGAACATGTGAAAAACAACAGATTTGTTGCAGTTTTGGAATCTGGCAACGTTTTGCTGAGTACTGCGTTTTGAGTTACAACCCAAGGCAATGACTTTCCAGGTCTGTGGTCATAAAGCTTATGGAGCCATTTCTGGACAAAGGCAGACCCGTAACAACAGACATCATCTTCAATTCGCTTTTCCTGGCTAATAGACTGCTGACATAACTCTGCTTGGCACCAGAAGTAAAATGGGACTTTGACCTGCAGCTTAAGTCACTTTAATACATGAGCAGTTCGTCACACTAGAGTTTAGATCTGGCAGTGCCATGCTGTTAGTGTATATGCCCAAAAAGAAGATGCCTTTGATTTCAGTCTATAACAGCCAATGTAAAGTTTTGCAACCTGTAAAAGATATCAGATTATGCAGCGCTTCGAACAGTTATAAGCCTGTAGAGCAGCTGTCCTTTTGTCTAACTGCCTTGTCTCACAGGACATTAAAAAGTGTCTCCGAGAAAATCAGGTCTCGTCTCCTTCCAAGCCTTCTAAGATTTTTTTTTATATTAGAGAGATAAGGTTTTTTCAGGAGTTTTGTGGACTGATTTTTTATCCAATGTAATGCATGCATTAGCTGATAAATGTATATCAACAAGGTTGGTGCACTGAAAGTAACACAGAAAAAAATAGTATTTCTTTCCACAACCAGGAAATCAAGTACCTTAATTGCCAAAAGATGTGTACACAGCAGGATGCATATTAGGTTCCTGGTTTACATGAGGCAGACTGTACTAGTATCTTAAAAAAAACCTGTTAAGTTTAACGTAAAGAAGCTGGAACAAGAACGTGCCGAAGCCAGGATCCAACAATGAATGGTATGGCAATAAACAGAATTCAGTTTGAAAATTAAAATGGGTCTTGCCTTCCTACTTGGGCCTGATACTGCCTGACATAGGATCTCTCTCACTGCAAGCCTGTAATGGAATCGGCAGATTCAGAAAAATGGAGAGATAAGTGCATTTTTATTTAGTGCAATGCTTTGCATTGCAGACAATAATAAAAGAGGACATGAGAATCATATTTCACTTTTATGAAAAACAGATTTAATACTATTTTTGTACAAGGTCATATGCAATAGTAGTATGATAAATAAGACAAAGGAACACAATACCTTTACTTGCTCACTCATAGCTATAGAAAAAGATAGATAGTATTACAGTTAACAGTGCAGTGAATCCAACTAAAATGTTTAATTTTATTTCAAATAAAATATATTATGCCCATAAATAAATTATCTTAACTCATTTCATCAAAAGAATGTGTACAGTTGAAAACAGTGTGTGTGTGTGTGTGCGTGTGTGTGTATAATTAGAAGTGTGTGTCTGGGCTAGATACATTTTCCTAGGGAGTAAAATTAAAAAATAAACTCTGCAGATTAGGAAAACAAAGTGTCAGTCAAGAAAAAAAATAAAAACCCTTCTTTTTCTCTTTCTTTCTTTCTCTCTCTCTGGTTATGCACCAGCAATTTTTAAACAAAGTTTGTAATCAAATTGTATTATTACAGCTCCAACAGGTGGCCTAGGACATAACATAAGTTTTTGTTTTAAAAAATAATATAAACATATTTTAGCTCACTACTTGATGTAGTATCCACAGAAATTTAAACAAAATTAATTTATTAATACAGAGGTTCTATACCTATTTTCTTTCTTTTTTTTTTTTTTATTATATTTTTATTAATTTTATTGCAATCCATACAAATCAATCAAGTTTTTACAAGAAAAAATGAGTTAAGGACAAATCGATTCCCACCCCTGAGAGAGAGCAAGGAAAACGTTGTGAAATTTAAGGCTTGTAAACATACCTAAATTAATAAATTCTCTGTGCTTTATAAGCTTATTTTAAAATATTACTGATTAGATCCTGCCATGTGTCTGTACAGATCCTCTGAGTATTTGATTTTTTCCAATTTCAAATAGTACAGGGTGCGCAGAAAGTCCATATACCCCTATCTTTAGGAGCATTTACAGGAATAACCATGACAATTTGGTTCCTGTGGACATCAGCCCAAGTCTTCCTGGTATTTCGAGGTGTGTTTCCAACATCCTGTCTGGTGTTGCCACCTGCTGCCACTCAAGAAATCGCCACAACGTGACGGTCATTCCAAGACGAAGCGATGGGTGACACAAGTGTTTTCACGATCGAGTAGCGTTTGGTGGCCATTGTGTGGGTTCATGAGCGGCCTGTTACTGTGAAATCGATCAAAAATGTCATGGATGACTTTGTTGTGCGTTTTGGGAAGGCATCACCGACAAAGTGGACGTTGTTGCAGTGGGAGAAGAAGGCTTTTGAAACGGGCAGCATCCGAGATGCATCCATAAGGCATGAAACGTGTGCAGAAGTGGCAGAGTCTGTCCAATGGTCCCTAATGAAATTCACTTGTAAACATGCTGCTGAGTTGGGAATAGCGGAATCGACAATGCGAGAACATATCAAACAGGACTTGCAAATGAAATGTTGGCGTCCATTGCACGTTAACGAGTTATCAGATGCCGACTTGGACAGACGTCAGGAAGCTTGTGATCTGATGCTGCACCAATTTCCAACGAATGCTAAGAAGGAAAAGGTTATGTTCTCTGAAGAGTGTGCGATTTATCGCAGCTCCCGCAATCGAAACGTGTTTTCAAAATCCTCCAAAAGATAGGGGTATATGGACTTTGTGCGCACCCTGTATAACACATCGGTTTCCCACTGATTTACAAGAGGAGAGTTTGGGTTCTTCCAGTTTATGAGAATAAGACTGTGTGCCAAAAGTGTAGCAAATGCAATCACAATTTGTTTGTCTTTCTCCACTTTAAACCCATCTGGAAGAACCCCAAACACAGCTGTTAATGGGTTAAGAGGGATTGTAAGACCAAGGCTGTCTGAAAGGTAATTAAAAATTTTGGTCCAGAATAATGTTAATTTGGTGCAGGCCCAGAACATGTGACCCAGTGAGGCTGGGACTTGGTTGCAGCGTTTGCAGGTTGGATCATGCCCTGGAAACATTTTGGAGAGTTTTAGACAAGACAGATGTGCTCGATATATAATTTTGAGTTGTATAATTGTATGCTTTGCGCATATGGAGCTCGAGTGAATTCTCTGCATTGCTACTTTCCACTCCTTTTCTGATATATTAATTGAGAGATCTTTTTCCCAGTGTCCTCTTGGATCTTTGAAAGGGAGGGATTGTAAAATGATTTTATATATTGTAGAGATGGTGTCTAATCCTTGAGATTGAGCAATATTTTTTCCAGCATGGATGAGGGTGCAAGATGAGGAAAATCTGGAAGGTTCTGTTTAACAAAGTTCCTGATTTGAAGATAGTGAAAGAAATGTGTAGCTGGAATGTTAAATTTGGAATGTAATTGTTCATAGGATGCAAAGACGTTGTCTATATAAAGATCTCTAAGCAAGTTAATTCCAAATTTTTCCAGATATTAAAACTGCATATGTTTGTGAAGGTTGAAAGAGGTGGTTCTCTTGCAGAGGTGCCACAGATAGAAGCTTCTCCGTCTTAAAATGCTTTCTACATTGGTTCCAGATTCTAAGTGAGTGGAGCACAATTGGGTTATTAGTATATTGCCGATAACGTGTGTTTATTGGCGCACAGAGCAGGGAATACAAAGAAGTACTGCAGGATTTTACTTCTATTGCGGACCAAGCCTGTGTATGTTCTTCTATTTGTGTCCAGGTTTTTAGCGCTCAGTAATAAAACTGGACGTTAGGTAGAGCCATGCCTGCCTTCTGCCTTTTGTCTTTGTAGGGTCGCTCTTTGGATGAGTGGATGTTTTGAATTCCAAATAAATGAGGTGATTGTTGAATCTAATTGCTTAAAGAATGATTTATTAATGTATATTGGATGTTTTGAAATAAAAAAAGGAGCTTAGGAAGAATATTCATCTTAACAGTGTTAATTCTTCCAGCTAGTGTGAGATGAAGGGTTGACCATCTATGCAAGTCTTGTTTAATTTTTTCCATGCAGAAGGTGAAATTTTGTTGATAAAGAGCTTTATGTTTACTTGTGATGTTTACCCCTAGGTATTTAAACTGTTCTGCAATGATAAAAGGTAGGGTATCTAATCTAATATTATATGCTTGAGAATTCACTGGAAAGAGTACACTTTTATTCAGATTAATTCTGAGACCAGAGATCTTTTGAAATTCTGTGAGTGCTGTAAGACTGCAGGCACAGAATTTTCTGGGTCTGATATATACAGTACCATATCATCTGCATATAATGAAATTTTCTGTTCCAGTCCTTCTCTGCTAATCCCCTTTATCTGATCAGTATTTCGACAATGTATTGCCAGTGGTTCAATGGCAATTGCAAACAGTAGTGGTGACAAGGGCATCCTTGTCTAGTACCACGTTCTAGTTTAAAGTAGTCTGAGCAAATGTTGTTGATGCAAACTGAAGCTTCTGGGTTAGTATACAGTAATTTAATCCATGCACAAATGTTGGGCCAAACCCAAACTTCTCCAATGTAGTAAAAGGTATTTCCATTCAATCACGTCAAATGCTTTTTCTGCATCCAATGATAATATTATTTCTGGGCTGTTTGATTTAGTTAGTGAGTATATTACATTAAACAGGCATTGAAGATTTGAAGATAAGTGTCGGCCCTAATAAATCCAGTTTGGTCTTGTGATATTACTGAGGGGAGCACTTTCTCCATCCTTCTAGCTATGATTTTAGAGAGTATTTTAACGTCATTATTCAGAAGTGAAATTGGTCTGTATGATGCACATTGTAATAAGTCCTTATTTTGTTTTGGAAAAACGGTGATTAGTGCTTGACAAAAAGTTTGAGGAAGAGTTTGGTTATCTCTGGCTTCTGTAAATGTTGCTAATAGGAGGGGAGCTAGCTGAGCAGAGAATTTCTTGTAAAATTCTGCAGGGTAGCCATCAGGGCCTGCTGCTTTCCTGCCTTGGAGTGACTTTATAGCATCTAGTAATTCTGATAATGCCAGAGGTTTATCAAGTTCCTCCACACTAAAAGTGTCTATTTGTGGTATTTGTAATGTATCCAGAAATGCATTAGATTGTATTGTCTTCTTTAAACTCAGTAGTATATAGGGATTTATAGTAGTCTCTGAAAGTGTGCATTATATTTTTGTGGTCGACGATTTTATCTCTGTTCGCATTGGTGATTACTGAGATTGCGTTGCGCATTTGTTGAGCTAAAAGCTTATTAGCTTTCTCTCCATGTTCATAGTAATGATGTCTGGATTTATAAAGTAGTTGTTCAGTTTTTTTAGTTGTCAAGAGGTTTAATTCTGAATGTAGAGCCTGCCTTTTCCTATGAAGAGTCTAGCTTGGTAGTCTGGCATGTTCTTCATCTATTCTAGTAATTTCGCTTTTTATCTCTGCTACTTTCTTGGTTTCTAATTTATTTCTGTGGGAAAGATATGAGATAATCTGTCCTCTTAAGACGGCATTAAGAGTTTCCCAGAGTATTCCTGCAGAGATCTCTGAGGATGTATTTGTCTCTAGAAAGAATTTGATTTGTTTGGATATAAATTCTTTACAATTCTCGTCTGCTAATAGAAGAAGTCCTATCTAAGAGTGGATTTAAAACACAATTAAAGTCCCCACCCATTATAATTTAGAGTGTTCAGATTTGGAATGGATGCAAATAAATTTTGTATAAATTCCTTATTATCAACATTAGGTGCATAAACATTTATCAAGATCATTTGATCTTGATAACCTATTTTCTAAGGACACGTAGAATTATGAAAGTAACCAAATTCTAACCAATATGAATCAAATTACTCTCTAAGACTAACCACAGGTTTAGTGTTAAAAGTCATTTATATTTTGAGTAATACATATTGATGATTCCAAAACAATCCTTGAATTAATAGTTTAATATGCAGTAATTTGCATTCCACATGTTTTAGCTCAATTGATTCAACTATAACATCTTTACCAGGTGTATTCATTTCACTAGAGCACAAAAAGATGCCTTTTGCTTGTGAAAGGAGTTAAATTTCAAGACAAAGCAAAAAGAAAGTGGCATTTTGCAGCAGATTTTCTACTGCTGTAGGATGGCACAATGCTGAAAGTGTTTTAGCTAGAAGGAATATACCATAGTTTTGCTTCAAATCTGGTTGAAAATTCAATAGAGTAAAATGAGTATATGTAAGATGCAGAAGGTAACTCTGAACCTGCCAATGCACAATAATAACACATTTGCCCTAGCATCCACATTTACCTCAAGTCAGTTTAGAGTCGATAATCAATGCTGGAAAATGGAACTTCAAGATCAAATTCACACAAGGTTAAAACAATTCATCTCCACTGAAAATGCATACAAACACGGGCAGAACATTTGAAGTTCACAAAAAAAAGACTCAGCTACTGGTTAGGTAAATAAAGATTAATGCATAAGAAACTCACCTGCATTTGGTGCTGTAGGTTTAGATGGCTCAGTTGGTGTACTTTTACTTGTGCCAGGGCTCAATAACTTAACATAATTAGCAGGGAACCAGCCTATTTGCCTTTTCTTTCCTCTTGCCTATTAAAAAAAAAAAACAATAATAATAATAAATATGAATAATGTATTATGCTAAAGCTAAACATAAGCTGTAATATAATATTTTTCTGTAGGTAAAATGACTGCTGTTTTACTAACAAACGGAACTGGAACAAATACAAAAAAAATACTAAAAAAAAGTCAGTGATATAGTCTGAATCCAGCCACTGTGAAAAATGGAGAAGTGGACATTTAATGAACTTAAAATAGGGGCATGTGATATTGAAAAAATGATATCTGAATATTTTCTGAGATTTTGTCAATAACGTTAAGTAGACAATATTTTGCCTTTGTAAAAGTGTTATCATAGGCTTGGCTTGCTTTTTCTAATAGGGTATTAAGGAAAACATGACTTATTTACTTAATTAAAACTGATGAATTCAAGTAAAAACACAAAAAACATCAAAATCACAAGCACCAAGTATTTCTGAGATCAAACAATCAAGTATGAGTAAACCATTCCAAAGTGGCCTACAGGATTTACTTTGTAAAATAATATACCAACAAAAGACCAACAAAATCTATTACAAATAGAGCAACAGACAATTTCCTTCATGCAAACAGGTCATGAAAGCAAAGAAAATAAAATATTATTCACTATCAGACCTGGCGCGCTTTGCTGCATGTTTAACTGGCTAGTTTTGGCAGCGGATCGTGGTTTTTCCAATCTAGACGTCCTGTCTTTTTCAGATTCTTTTAACCGCCTGGTTTCGGCAGCCAATCGTCCTTTTCCCAATCTAGAAATCCTGTCTTCTTTAGATTCGTTTAATCGCCTGATTTTGGCAGCGATCCGGTTTTTTTTTCTAATGTAGAAGTCATTTCTTGTTGGGATTTGTTTAATTGCCTGGTTTTGGCAGCCAAGCGCTTTTTTTCCAGCCTAGAAGACCTCTCTTGAGATCCGTTTAATGGCCTCGTTGATTGCATGTCTTCCAAGGTGGTTTCAATACCCATTTCTTGCTCGGAGTCTTCTCCCCTTTTATGAGTGACTGTGTAAGTACCGCGTGTACTAAACAGTAAATTAGTAAAGGAGAAAGGACTAAACACTAAGGAAAAAGAACAGCAAGACCGTGTCAGCTGCGGAGCTAAGCTCAGAGGAAATGAAGTGAATGAAATGACGTGAATGGGAGGGGAGATGATCACGTGACTCCCCCACCTGCCTTAACTCTCAATCCCTCCACAAACACAGTCTCTCGGATCCCAACTTTCCTTAATATAATACTTATGTACATGTGATTTCTCCGTTTTTTTTATTTTTTAATAAATTTGTAAAAACCTCAAGTAAACTTTTTTCACATTGTCATTATGATGTGTTGTGTGTTGAATTCTGAGGAAAAAAATTAATTTAATCCATTTTGGAATAAGGCTGTAACATAACAAAATATGGAAAAAGTGATGCGCTGTGAATACTTCCCGGATGCACTGTATATATATATATATATATATATATACACACACATACATACATACATACATACATACATATATATATATATACACATACATACATATATACAGAGAGAGAGAGAGAGAGAGAGATCAATGAACTACATGACATGGATAAGCATTCGCTGCACTGCTCTATGTTCATCTATTCACTAATCTTTGCTCTCTCTCTCCATCTTCTGTAGTAGCAGTGGAGAATGGCTGACCGTGAGCTGCAACGGGTTGACGGGCCCTTGAGACTCATATTCAGGAACACCTTAGAGATCTGAAAGCTTGCTTGCAAAAAGAGACCTCAGCTGCAGCCACGATCAACTTAACTTATCTCCTCGTGGCAACCTCAACTTTATGCCAAACTGTATGAGCTCATGAGCCCAAGTGAGTTTTATCTATGCAACTCCTCGACAGAATGATGACAATGACACATGGCTGTTTCAATGTTGCAGGCGGGGTCTCAAGACAAAATGACTTGTGTCAGCTCAGGCAAGCATCGAACTCCCTGATTGCTTTGACCCTCTTCTTTCCCACCACAGTACCGGCAGATCTTGGTGATGTAGTTGTTATTGGGGATTCAATTGTGCACAACGTTGTATTCCATACCCTAAACAGAAATCTTTTGGTTCTTGTTTACCTGGTGCATGAGTTTCAGACATTACAAGAAGAGCACCGAGAGTCATCGAGAAGCACCAGAACAGGGCTGTTGGAACCGTCGTATTCCACGCAGGCATAAACAACATCCGTATTTGATAGTCAGAAGTTCTAAAACTTCTCAGCACTAATTCAGGCCATGTAAGAGAGGACACCAACTGCTAAAAACATTATTTCAGGTCTGCTGCTATTGGTTAGAAGGTTGAATGAAGCCTACTGTTGACCACTCTCCTTGAACAGCTGGCTGAAAGGCTTCTGCAAAAAACGAAATATTGCCTTTGTGGACGACTGGGATCTCTTTGGGGAGAGACTGTGTTTTTTTTTAGACGAGATGAACAGGCACCTGAAAAGGGATTTAAGAAATCCTCTAGGACTATTATACCATGGAAGACTCGAAGTATATCTGATTGAAAGAGAACATGCTGGGGGCTGAGTGTAAAATAGAGGAAAACTAAACTGCTAGTCCACTACGAAATGCTGAAGGCAAAAATAACTGAATATAACAATGCAGTCTGCCCTGAGAGGCAATCTCCAGTAATCCAATAGTTTTATTTTCAACTATTGATCAACTTCTAAACCCAGTACACCCTATGGAATACCTCCTAAAAACTACTAGTGAAACTTGTGAAGCTTTTGCCTTATTTTTTAAACACAAAACAAATGATATTAAAAATAACAAAGTACTTCTCCCAAAGTTAACCTAATTGAATCCCAGCATACCCTTTTAAGTGAGTTGAATTATTTTAACGGAATAAATCTCCACCCGTGTCCTTGATCTAGTACCAACAGGCTTAGAATGCAGCAACCGGAATCTTATGCTCAAATTTTTTTTTCTAGTTCTCTCACCAGTTTTAGCATCATTACATTGGTTGACTGTGTCATTCAGAATTTATTTTAAAATACAACTAATGGTTTATAAAGCCTTAAATAATCTTGCTCTGCCCTATATTTTGGAATGTCTCCCAATACTCCAAGTCTTAACCTCAGATCCTCAAATGGTGGTCTGCTCATTATTCCTAGAACCAAGCTTAAGGGTTTGTAAGGCAGCCTTGTGTTGTTCTGCACCTAAAATCTGGAATACTTTACCCCTGTTGAAATTCACCAAGCTAACTCTGTAGAACATTTTAAAAAACTGCTAAAAACTCATTAGTTTAATATGGATTTTTCGTAGCTATACTTAAGTTGTATTCCCAACAGAAGATATGGGCAAAGAATTATATTCTTCAGGGATCTGAAGTCTGTACTAATGATCCTCTACTATGGTGGAAATCTGTGCTACCACCACCTGATCTAGGCACCATGCAACCCCCTGAGATGATGGAATGAAGGTGGGTCTCTCAGCTGCTTATGAGACCAGCTCCATCAAATTCCATTATGTGAATCATGAAATCTATGAGGTTTCATTTAGGAGTAACTATGTTAGGAAGAATGCCCAGTAGGTGCTGGGTGGACCATTGGCCTTGGAACCACTATAGATTTTATTTTAGTTTTTTTTTGTCCTCACCTTGCTGTGTTGTTATTTTTTCTTTAATATTATTACTCATTTTTAATTTTTTTTCTCCTCTTACAACTTTTTTTGTCATCTTGCTGCATGAAAATGTGATAAATAAATAAATGTTGTTGTTTAAAGTGAACCGTGCAGCATAAAAGCAACAACAAAAATCAAAATGTTGTACAAAGTACTATAAGTCACTAAATCCAAACTTTAAAGATCTGTCAAATGCTGCAAAAGAAAAAAATATAGTATTTGTGGAAGACAGGGGACAGCACTGAGCCCCAAACACAACTGACACACAGTCACAGATTAAATAATAATGGATTTTATTCCTCCAAAGACCTTATACAGGGTGGCGCATGAAAAACTTAACCATCTCCGACTCCAACGTCGATGTATATTTCTTAACCCGTACACGAAACGAAACATATGCAATACAAAAATCTGTACTTACTGGTTAAAGGAGGAGCTGGAAATGATTTCCTTGTGCGTCAATACACTTTTCTGCATGCTACACTATATTGTCATAGACATGATTCAGTTCAGCCGCTCCAATTTTTCCAATTTCACTCCGACTATTGTCCTTCAGTTCCTCTGTCATTGAATTATTGACATACACTTTTCCCTTCAGATTGTCCCACAGGTAAAACTCACAAATGGATAGGTCCGGTGACTTTGGTGGCCAAAAACCTTTGCTGACAGTTCATTCCCCTGTGAAGACGTTGTCACACTTCTCGCGAGTCACTTTATCGAATTCACATGTCACTCCCTCCTATTGAAAGATGGTGTATCCACTGGCTCATAGCTTCCTTACTAATGTACAGTTGGGGCTGCTGACCCCTTCACGACAACGAGGTTCCGCAATCGCGACAGCGCCAGCCTGTATAATAGCTCGAGCCAGCCAGTCGGAGGAGGTTCAGTTTTTTGTGCGCCACCCTTTATGTAATACATATTTGGAGAGCGAAGGCTTCCATTTTTTTGGGATGTCAGACAGTACCATATGGCACTTACATATTTAATGCAAATGTACAATAGGCCTGTCAAATTTGTCAAAAAATAAGGCTGGAATATTCCAAAACAAAATAAGCACATTTTTGAATATAGATTATGTAGTGGAAGGCATTGCCAGTATATGTGGCTCGTAATGCTTTTGGCTCATTTTTGTGACTACCTTTGCGGCTCACTGTCCTGACAAGTATCATGAGGACACAAGGTCAAGTTAGTCACAATGCAACATTGTGAGAATAGCAAGCGAAGTAGAAAAGCAGGCAACAGGCATGCACATTGAAGGTGGGCTTGGTTTATTATTTTGGAGGTGTCCAATGAGCAGCAGCAGGGTACAATTAATATCACAGCACTCAGAATAAAAAGCCTATTAGCAACCTGTGGAGTCACCAGGAAAAGGGACTCCTGTGTGGCTTAAGGGATCGTCATGGTATCAAGTTATGTTACGCACAATCTGTCTAGTTTTTTTTTTCTCCTTTTCATATGCAGAAATATTTAAATACAGGTAGCATGCGTATTTTTTAACTACACTTAATTGTTTCAGGCATCATAGGTCAAACAAGCACCCAGAAAAAAAACCCAGAGACTAACTGGACTAACTGTAGGAAACAGTGTGTTGGCTCTTTAAAGTGTGGATTTTAAAGTGTTGCAGTAAAAGGTGAATCAGAATTATTGCAGTTATCTTCCCTTTGCTTTAGTGGCAAGGTCTTGGCATTAAACAACAGTCAGGGATCACATGTTTAAGATTAAATGGGTCACAATTAGATGGCTCACTGAGTGCTACATTTGTAAACCAATCCAATGTCTCATGAAAGTGGCTCTCAAAATAGGTGATGTGATTTTGAACAGAAAAGAGAAATGGTGCTGTTGTTAATCTGACCCAACAGAAAGCAAGCTTCCAATTATGAAAAGCTGCTATGTTCGTGAAAACATGAACTGCAAAATATGCACTTAATGAAAATGATGCATCATAACCCATCAAAAGTAGGTGAAAAGGATTGCTGTTAAATGAATTGATAACATAGTGCCACAGGAGATACACATTTCAGTACTCAACACATATGAATCAATACATTTTCCAAACAACACTAGTAGAAGCACGCATGAGACTGCACCATCAGAACTGCCACAGAATTTTAACATCGTAGCAGACAGGAGCACATTTCAAACACATCTCTACTGTCAACTTAACTTAATCATTAAGCTTCAGTTACCTTGATCTACTGAGCTCCAAAACCAATAACAGCAATTTTAGCTTTTCATCTTCTCTCGGTGTCAAGTCTTTTGTTGAGTTTCTTTTGCTCAATCCTTGAACCCTAGTGGTTTAAACTTCACAGACTGAAGGAACTGAGGGAGGGTGTTTAAGATTAAGCCCTGAGGGTGTAGCCTTTGCACTTCAGGATTTTAGTGCTACTCACTACAATCTTTTTATTAGGCTGTCCCAAGGTGTGTATTCTAATGTGAGAATCACGTCTGGCCCTGCAAGACTAGCTACGTGACTCAGTGGATGCAAGAACTACCAAGGCATTTTTGATCATTTTCTGTAAAATGGCTGACATTGTTGAAACTTTCAGCTCACACAATGTTAAAACAACAATTAAGTTGTAGATAATACATATTTCACACTCCAAATTCCAAAATTGCAAAGAATAAAGGTGTTCAAGTGAATCAGAAAAGATATTATTGTATGTTTGAAATATTAAGGCCTAATATCAGTTACAGGTATTTGTATGCTGACTGAAACTGAAGTGCAAAAAGACTGAGCTAGCAAGGGATGTGCAATATTGGAATTAAATGATATTTTGCATCCTTTAAAAACGTATTTGTAAAGGTCTTATTGATCTATGCTTGGTCTTGATAATAGGATATTAATTGTAGCTTTCTAATGAGATTAAAAACAGGTCTTTTTTATTAACTTAAAACTATTATAATGAGAGCATATTAAACAGCAACGTACCCTTCATGTAAATAAGATAGAACCCAAAGAGAATAATCATAACCAATTATAACTGAAATACAGGGCATGAACATTACAGACTGGATAAACAAATTGCTCTGCTGTAAAGTGAATTGTGTAGCATACAAGCAAGAACAAAAATCTAACAATGTACTAGAGTGAAAAAAGTTCTGTCATATATTGAACAAAGAAACACAAACATAACATTTGCAAACAAATGACTAACTTCAAGTTCTGTCCAATATTGTACAAAGATATCAGAAAAAATAAAACAATTGTAAAATTCTACTGAGGAAACTAAGTTATGTGACAGAAACACCAGTCTGTTCACATCATCTGGCAACAGAGCAGCAGAGTTACATTTTACAACATTTGTTCCAGTTCTGAAAGCCCTCTCAGAAGGGTTGCCTGAGCCAGGGATGCACATGTACTTGCAAGTTTGCCCAATTTGGAGATATGTACTTCTTGTATTTTTCCACCACTCAAGTGGATCTATATCACTGTCCACTTCAGGAGTCATCAAGTAGCTCTTGATCTCTTTTTCAATGACAGTATGCAGAGACTCACCTTCTCTGAATTACTTTTTTTTTTTAAATAATAATAAAAAAGCTGCTAAAAGATTTTTTTTTTTTGCTCCCTCCTCCCTCCCCTGCTACAACTTTTGCAGCAATAGAGGTGGATGGAGTGGGGCAAGGATCTGTGTGAGCGCTTTAAATAATAGAAAAAAATGCTTTGGAATTAATGACTCCCAACCAAGACAGCTTGCACAATAAAACACGCCTGATAGGCATATACTTCTTGCGGAAATAAAAATAATCAGTTTGAACAAATCACATAATTCGTCTGAACGGGTTAATAATTTAATCAAACTTTTTTTTTTTGCCTGACACCTTCAGTACTCACTTCGCAGATGGTGAAACAAGTAAGTTGTCAAGCTGTCTTTTAATGGCAAATGATTTCTGCCATAGTTTCCAGATTGCCGTCATCTAACCAACATCAGTCTTTTCAAAGCCAATAATCCACATCTTGTGATTAAGAATGTAGATTGTGAGGCTGTTTATCCCCTGGCGCTGTTTGCTCACTCAGTTTTAGGCTGCTACACTAGCTTAAATTGTGGTACAATGACCGTACAGTAGTCTATCCCGTTAGGTTATATGAGACGGTGAATGCAAAGACTCTCAAGGTGTGCTTTTGATTGTTTTAATTGCAAACTGAGTAAAATACAATTTCAGTTTGCATATCATTAAAACAACAATTAAGATATCCTTGAGATAGCTATAAAAACACAGAGGTGCAGACATTATATAAAACAGTACTAGAATTTCATTTGGTGCCAGGAGTTGGTCAACAACTTAATCATTTAGAAAGGCAGTAAATACAAAATAATGAATGCCTCCCATCCTAGTACATGTTGAGCCAAACAAAAGTATCTTCACTAACCTGTTGGTTGGTGGTCTGTGCACAGGTATACTTTAAAAAGAACAGCTCAAAAATCCCTCTCTTACCTGCACAACTGAGCTCCTTCCTTCCATACTTTGCTACACACATTCTAATTCCAAGCTTCTCTCTCCATGGTGTTGTATAGCCCAATAGAGGCTCTGTTCCAGGGTCATTTCTGGAGTCAGGATTCTTTTTGACAGATCTTTTGGTGAATACTTGGCAACATAATACTGCTGATCCCTAATTCACATTCAAAGGAAAAGCATCCAAGACTTCTCCTTTATCGTGACCTATGTTAAAATTAACTGTGTCTTAATTTTCTGTACTGTAGTTCCCTGTTGGTGTAAAACTGACAAAGGAAATAAAGCAGACCCCTCAGCACTTCCTTTCATTCAGTGCCCTTACTAATCTACTTCCGGGATACCAGCTTTGTGGAAATGGGGCAACGACCCCTAGAAGGCCCTTGTGTGGCTTTTCTTGGAACATAGCCCTTATCTTGCCCTTTCCCTGTTTTCTGCCCTCCTGGTGCCCTTCTGCCCTGCTGCAATGATGGGTGGATAGCTATCACTCCAGCAGGCTGTTGACAAGAATAGTGAATAACAGATCATACTGCAAGTCTGATTGACACAAATCTCTAAAAGTGTTAACAGAAATTCATTGTTGAAAGAAAATAATGTAAATGGTGACTAATTAAAGAATTGACTTTTAATAAGTATATCACAACTAGTAAAATGTGGAAAGAATTATTCTTCCAAGCAACTAATTTTAAATGATAAAGTAACAAATAACAAACAAACTGAAAAAGGACTAAAGAAAAATCAATATTAATTCAAAAATCAAGCCAGTATAAATAATGTAAAAGTATTTTTATAACTTCTATTATCTTTTGAAACATTACTCAATTTAATTGGCACACTAAAAGTATTCATTATTGATAGAAGTGTTTACTTAAATTCCAAAACGAAACTGTTGAATGGAATTTGAATAGATAACCCAATAAATAATATAGATATATTATGTTTCTACAACCTGCAGTCCTAGCTTAGAAAACATCTGGCATCTCTCCAGCTATTATAATAGACTGAAAGTTACAGTAGATTCAGAAAGTATTTAAACCTCTTCACATTTTTCACATTTTGTAGCCTTGTGCTAAAATCATTTAAATTAATGTCTCCACATCAAGCAACACTCAATACCCCAGTGACAAATTTGAAACAGGATCTTTAAAAGTTCTGCAAATTTATTAAAAATAAAAACCAAAATATCACATTGACACAAGTATTTAAACAGTTTGGTATGACATCTGAAATGTGGCTAAGGTGCATCTTATTCTATTTATCATCATCAAGATGTTTCTACACCTCCTTTGGAGACAACCTGTAGTAAAATAATTTGACTGTACATGATTACGAAAGGTACACACCTATCTATAAAAGGTCTCACAGTTGACAATGTGTATCAGAGCAAAAACAAAACCATGACGTACAAGAAACAGAGCTAGGGGTGGCTAAAAGGAAGTAAGTTCTCCAGCACTGAAGGTCCCAAAACCAAAGTGGTGTCCAAAACTGGAACTACCTCAACTCTTCCTAGAGATAACCATCTGGTCAAACTGAGCAATCCTTGGGGAAAGGCCATAGTAAGCAGAGGTGACCCAGAACCCAATGCTCATTCTGTCTGAACTTAAGAGATCCTGCATGTAGATGGAAGAATTTTCCAGTAGGACAACCATCACTGTAACACTCCACTAATCAGGGCTTTATGGAACAGCGGCCACACACATGAAAGCCCTCTTAAGAGTTTGAAAAAAGGCACCTAAAGAACTATCAGACTACAATAAATAAGTAGTTTTATGAAACCAAAATTAAACTGTTAGTCTTCAATATTAAGCATCACATCTGGAGAATCCAGGCACCACTCATCACCTACATAAAACCATTCAAACAGTGAAACATGGCGGTGGAAGCATCAGCATGCCATTGGCAGGGACTGTGAAAAAGACAGGGTTAAGAGTAATCTGAATGGAGCAAAGTACAGAGATACCCTTAATGAAAACCTGATCCACAGTACTCTGAACCTGCCATTCAACCTAACAGAGCTTAAGAGGATCTGTAGAGAAGAACAGCAGAAAATACTCAAATCCAGGTCTGAGAAACTGATGCAGAAGCAGAAACAGTAATCAATAGAATGGGATGCACCTGAGCCACATTTCAAGTGTTATAGTAAAATAGTAAAGGACCTAAATACTTATGTTAATGTGATATTTTGGTTTATTTAAAATACACTGGCAAAGATCTCTAAAATCCTGTTTTTGCTTTGTCATTCTGGATAATTAACTGTTGCTTGATGTGGGGAAAATTAATTTAAATGATTTTAGCACAAGGCTGAAACAGAGCAAAATGTGAAAATGTTAAGAGGTAGTAATACTTTCTGAATTCACTGTAAACACAATTAACAAAAAAGCATAAATACTAAGACTAGATAAAAATATATATTTTTTATTTACCTGTAATTCTCCTTCCCACCAACCACCAGGATTCTTTTTTCTAATAAGTATCAGTTGCCCTGGAGCAAGTGTAAGTTGCTCAGCACCTGTAGCTGTGTAGGGTGCAATAACTTGAGCTATTTCTTTGAGGGGAAAAAAATAAAAGAAAAACAGAGTTTGTTTCTCTTTTTGAATGCAGGAATTCATGAAGCTTTGACAGAATATTCAACGTAACTCAGTTGTAAACTTTCTACAAAAATTTTCAAAAATCTAAAGTATTATGATAAACAAAATTACTGTAAATTAGGGATTTTAAAACTGAGAAAAGAATATAGTTTAAATTGAGCATCTGCCTTTCCAACATCAAACCATCATACCATTTTGATCGCTTCTAATCTGAATAAGACGTGATATGTCAAAATATTATGTATGACTATTAATAGATTACTACCCTTGAGATATTATAGGTTCCAAAAAGAATTTAAGATTCCAAATATTTAATATACTACTAAATGTGACAAATAGTTTGTGTAAAATATCTTCTTTGTATTTGCTAGATATAATACTCATTTTACACAATGTGAGAATCAAATGGGTTGCCAAGCATTATTCATTGCATGGTCACATTTTTTATGCTTAATTCCAGTCTCTGAGATAGCATTAATTCAATACAAATCTCAATGTTCACTACACTGTGGTGCTGCTGTAGCATAAAAAATACTTTTCCGAATCAGTGGATCAGAAAAGGTAGACTATTGTTGTTAATATTTGGATGTACTACAAATATTTACACATTTTTTTTACAAAATGAGCACAGGTTGGTGGCTTGCATAAGGTCACAGAGGCAGAGAGTGAAGTATATACTTGTAGTTTAAAATCCAATGCCTTAGACACTACAACTCAACTGTGTGGACCAATAGTCCTGACGTAATACTTATATCCTAACACCTCTGGTTATTTTCATGTTGGACAATGTGAAAACGTTTTTAGGAGAGAGGGGAGAGGAAAAAAAAACACAAAACAAAATCATTTATAGCTTGGACTAGATTTTACAGGCATGAACTTGGTATTGCAAATATGATTATTATACCTGTTTAGCAGTCATGTATCTAGGTATCTAAAGCAAGGCGTTTGAATAAAGAAAGCTACATAACTATTTACAGTTGTGCTTAAAAGTTTGTGAACCCTTTAGAATTTTCTATATTTCTGCATAAATATGACCTAAAACATCATCAGATTTTCACTCAAGCCCTAAAAGTAGATAAAGAGGAATCAGTTAAACAAATGAGGCAAAAATATTATACTTGGTCATTTATTTATTGAGGAAAATGATGGAATATTACATATTTGTGAGTGGCAAAAGTATTTGAACCGCTAGGATTAGCAGTTAGTTTGAAGGTGAAATTAGAGTCAGATGTTTTCAATCAATGGGATGACAATCAGGTATGAGTGGGCACCCTGTGTTATTAAAGAACAGGGATCTATCAAAGTCTGCTCTTCACGACACATGTTTGTAGAAGTGTATCATGGCATGAACAAAGGAGATTTCTGAGGACCTCAGAAAAAGAGTTTTGTTGATGCTCATCAGGCTGGAAAAGGTTACAAAACCATCTCTAAAGAGTTTGGACTCCACCAATCCACAGTCAGACAGATTGTGTACAAATGGAGGAAATTCAAGACCATTGTTACCCGCCCCATAGTGGTCGACCAACAAAGATCACTCCAAGAGCAAGGCGTGTAATAGTCGGTGAGGTCACAAAGGACCCCAGGGTAACTTCTAGGCAACTGAAGGCCTCTCTCACATTGGCTAATGTTCATGTTCATGAGTCCACCATCAGGAGAACACTGAACAACAATGGTGTGCATGGCAGGGTTGCAAGGAGAAAGCCACTGCTCTTCAAAAAAACATTGCTGCTCGTCTGCAGTTTGCTAAAGATCACGTGGACAAACCAGAAGGCTATTGGAAGAATGTTTTGTGGACGGATGAAACCAAAATAGAACTTTTTGGTTAAAAAGAAAAGTGTTATGTTTGGAGAAAGGAAAACACTGCATTCCAGCATAAGAACCTTATCACATCTGTGAAACATGGTGGTGGTAGTATCATGGTTTTGGCCTGTTTTGCTGCATCTGGGCCAGGACGGCTTGCCTTCATCGATGGAACAATGAATTCTGAATTATATCAGAGAATTCTAAAGGAAAATGTCAGGACATCTGTCCATGAACTGAATCTCACGAGGTGGGTCATGCAGCAAGAAAACGACCCTAAGCACACAAGTCGTTCTACCAAAGAATGGTTAAAGAAGAATAAAGTTAATGTTTTGGAATGGCCAAGTCAAAGTCCTGACCTTATTCCAATTGAAATGTTGTGGAAGGACCTGAAGTGAGCAGTTAATGTGAGGAAACCCACCAACATCCCAGAGTTGAAACTGTTCTGTATGGAGGAATGGGCTAAAATTCCTCCAAGCTGGTGTGCAGGAATGATCAAAAGTTACCAGAAATGTTTAGTTGCAGTTATTGCTGCAAAGGGGGTCACACCAGATACTGAAAGCAAAGGTTCAAATACTTTTGCCACTCACAAATATGTAATATTCAATCATTTTCCTTAATAAATAAATTACCAAGTATTATATTTTTGTCTCATTTGTTTCACTGGTTTCTTTTCATCTACTTTTAGGACTTGAGTGAAAATATGATGATG